>NW_027506970.1:0-300000 GCF_052324685.1 Brachyhypopomus gauderio | reverse complement strand
CATTTTGATTGATTGATTGAAATTCAGATTACGAGTTTTCTTATTAGAAAAAACCTTGGACATCAAAAATGTACAATTACTATACCTGTGTTCTTTGTAGGAGTAGTTGTACTTGTGATTCCTAAACAAGCCATCAACAGAGAAACGTCAGTGTCAAGGAAAGGCGGGCTTATGGGTTAGTTCACGGTTTATCAGTAATGACAAACAAGTACAGTAACCTGTAGTCGATGTTGGGGTAATTGTTGTCTTAGCAGAAGACATTTTCATGACTAAAACATCATAAAATGGTGTGCTAGTGCATCGTTCAGTGTTAAATCACCAGCAAAAAAAGTTCAAAACTACCCACTGCACATTTGATAACAATTCATGAATGTACCTGCTGTACTGGTCGATGATAAACCACCTAGAGAAACAAGGAAATGTGTAGGACTTGTATATGTAGAAAGAAATATTTCTGATTGACAGCACATAAATTAAACTATACAAATACCTTCAGACTGCCAGCTTTGTTATATTTACGAAAAAATGATGTAACAAGACAGAAACTAACAAAGAGAAACAGACCGTCTGAGGACTGTTTAAAACAAAATCACTACATACATACTGTATGTCTTATTATGTTATATTCATAAAAATGATGTAGCAAGACAGAAACTACCAAGAAAGGAAGACATACAATCTGAGGCCCCTTGAAATGATTTTGCAACTAATAATTGCTACTTATTATTTTGCTTAATATATGCTTCATATACTTGTAGTGGTAGATGTGATTCCTGAACAAACCAGCAATAGAAGTCAAGTCAGTGTCATGTAAAAGGTAGGCTTATGGATTTAATGTGTTTATTGGATATAGTATATTAGTAATAAACAACCAAGAGTAACCTGTAGTAGTAGTAGCTGGGGTAGTTGTTGTCTCAGCAGATGATGATGTTATCATGACTAAAACAACATAATGAAATTGCATAATGGTTAATAATATTCAGTGCTCCATCACCAGTAGAAAATATTCAACCCCACCCCCCACCTCCCAACTACAGCTCTCACAACAGCAACTTATGAATGTACCTGCTGTATGGGTTGATGACAAACCACCCAGAGAAACAAGTAAATATGCAGTACTTGCACAAAACTTAGATTTTATATGCATTCATTTTCCAGATTTACAACATTAATATAGAAATATAAATTTGGACACTAGTAAAGTTGCTTTGTGACAACAACTGTTGTAAAAAGCACTATATAAATACATTTTGATTGATTGATTGAAATTCAGATTACGAGTTTTCTTATTAGAAAAAACCTTGGACATCAAAAATGTACAATTACTATACCTGTGTTCTTTGTAGGAGTAGTTGTACTTGTGATTCCTAAACAAGCCATCAACAGAGAAACGTCAGTGTCAAGGAAAGGCGGGCTTATGGGTTAGTTCACGGTTTATCAGTAATGACAAACAAGTACAGTAACCTGTAGTCGATGTTGGGGTAATTGTTGTCTCAGCAGAAGACAATTTCATGACTAAAACATCATAAAATGGTGTGCTAGTGCATCGTTCAGTGTTAAATCACCAGCAAAAAAAGTTCAAAACTACCCACTGCACATTTGATAGCAATTCATGAATGTACCTGCTGTACTGGTCGATGATAAACCACCTAAAGAAACAAGGAAATGTGTAGGACTTGTATATGTAGAAAGAAATATTTCTGATTGACAGCACATAAATTAAACTATACAAATACCTTCAGACTGCCAGCTTTGTTATATTTACGAAAAAATGATGTAACAAGACAGAAACTAACAAAGAGAAACAGACCGTCTGAGGACTGTTTAAAACAAAATGACTACATACATACTGTATGTCTTATTATGTTATATTCATAAAAATGATGTAGCAAGACAGAAACTACCAAGAAAGGAAGACATACAATCTGAGGCCCCTTGAAATGATTTTGCTACTAATAATTGCTACTTATTATTTTGCTTATTATATGCTTCATATACCTGTAGTGGTAGATGTGATTCCTGAACAAACCAGCAATAGAAGTCAAGTCAGTGTCATGTAAAAGGTAGGCTTATGGATTTAATGTGTTTAGTGGATATAGTATATTAGTAATAAACAACCAAGAGTAACCTGTAGTAGTAGTAGCTGGGGTAGTTGTTGTCTCAGCAGATGATGATGTTATCATGACTAAAACAACATAATGAAATTGCATAATGGTTAATATTATTCAGTGCTCCATCACCAGTAGAAAATATTCAACCCCACCCCCCACCTCCCAACTACAGCTCTCACAACAGCAACTTAAGAATGTACCTGCTGTACGGGTTGATGACAAACCACCCAGAGAAACAAGTAAATATGCAGGACTTGCACAAAACTTAGATTTTATATGCATTCATTTTCCAGATTTACAACATTAATATAGAAATATAAATTTGGACACTAGTAAAGTTGCTTTGTGACAACAACTGTTGTAAAAAGCACTATATAAATACATTTTGATTGATTGATTGAAATTCAGATTACGAGTTTTCTTATTAGAAAAAACCTTGGACATCAAAAATGTACAATTACTATACCTGTGTTCTTTGTAGGAGTAGTTGTACTTGTGATTCCTAAACAAGCCATCAACAGAGAAACGTCAGTGTCAAGGAAAGGCGGGCTTATGGGTTAGTTCACGGTTTATCAGTAATGACAAACAAGTACAGTAACCTGTAGTCGATGTTGGGGTAATTGTTGTCTCAGCAGAAGACATTTTCATGACTAAAACATCATAAAATGGTGTGCTAGTGCATCGTTCAGTGTTAAATCACCAGCAAAAAATGTTCAAAACTATCCACTGCACATTTGATAACAATTCATGAATGTACCTGCTGTACTGGTCGATGATAAACCACCTAGAGAAACAAGGAAAGGTGTAGGACTTGTGGTATATGTAGAAAGAAATATTTCAGGGGTGGGTTTCCCGAAACGTTCGTAGCGCTAAGTACTTCGTAACCTCGTATGAAACGTACGAGGTTAAGAAGTACTTAGCGCTACGAACGTTTCGGGAAACCCACCCCTGATTGACAGCACATAAATTAAACTATACAAATACCTTCAGACTGCCAGCTTTGTTATATTTACAAAAAAATAATGTAACAAGACAGAAACTAACAAAGAGAAACAGACCGTCTGAGGACTGTTTAAAACAAAATGACTACATACATACTGTATGTCTTATTATGTTATATTCATAAAAATGATGTAGCAAGACAGAAACTACCAAGAAAGGAAGACATACAATCTGAGGCCCCTTGAAATGATTTTGCAACTAATAATTGCTACTTATTATTTTGCTTAATATATGCTTCATATACCTGTAGTGGTAGATGTGATTCCTGAACAAACCAGCAATAGAAGTCAAGTCAGTGTCATGTAAAAGGTAGGCTTATGGATTTAATGTGTTTATTGGATATAGTATATTAGTAATAAACAACCAAGAGTAACCTGTAGTAGTAGTAGCTGGGGTAGTTGTTGTCTCAGCAGATGATGATGTTATCATGACTAAAACAACATAATGAAATTGCATAATGGTTAATAATATTCAGTGCTCCATCACCAGTAGAAAATATTCAACCCCACCCCCCACCTCCCAACTACAGCTCTCACAACAGCAACTTATGAATGTACCTGCTGTACGGGTTGATGACAAACCACCCAGAGAAACAAGTAAATATGCAGTACTTGCACAAAACTTAGATTTTATATGCATTCATTTTCCAGATTTACAACATTAATATAGAAATATAAATTTGGACACTAGTAAAGTTGCTTTGTGACAACAACTGTTGTAAAAAGCACTATATAAATACATTTTGATTGATTGATTGAAATTCAGATTACGAGTTTTCTTATTAGAAAAAACCTTGGACATCAAAAATGTACAATTACTATACCTGTGTTCTTTGTAGGAGTAGTTGTACTTGTGATTCCTAAACAAGCCATCAACAGAGAAACGTCAGTGTCAAGGAAAGGCGGGCTTATGGGTTAGTTCACGGTTTATCAGTAATGACAAACAAGTACAGTAACCTGTAGTCGATGTTGGGGTAATTGTTGTCTCAGCAGAAGACATTTTCATGACTAAAACATCATAAAATGGTGTGCTAGTGCATCGTTCAGTGTTAAATCACCAGCAAAAAAAGTTCAAAACTACCAACTGCACATTTGATAACAATTCATGAATGTACCTGCTGTACTGGTCGATGATAAACCACCTAGAGAAACAAGGAAATGTGTAGGACTTGTATATGTAGAAAGAAATATTTCTGATTGACAGCACATAAATTAAACTATACAAATACCTTCAGACTGCCAGCTTTGTTATATTTACGAAAAAATGATGTAACAAGACAGAAACTAACAAAGAGAAACAGACCGTCTGAGGACTGTTTAAAGCAAAATGACTACATACATACTGTATGTCTTATTATTGTATGTCTTAGTATGTTATATTCATAAAAATGATGTAGCAAGACAGAAACTATCAAGAAAGGAAGACATACAATCTGAGGCCCATTGAAATGATTTTGCTACTAATAATTGCTACTTATTATTTTGCTTATTATATGCTTCATATACCTGTAGTGGTAGATGTGATTCCTAAACAAACCAGCAACAGAAGTCAAGTAAGTGTCATGTAAAAGGTAGGCTTATGGGTTTAATGTGTTTAGTGGATATAGTATATTAGTAATAAACAACCAAGAGTAACCTGTAGTAGTAGTAGCTGGGGTAGTTGTTGTCTGAGCAGATGATGATGTTATCATGACTAAAACAACATAATGAAATTGCATAATGGTTAATAATATTCAGTGCTCCATCACCAGTAGAAAATATTCAACCCCACCCCCCACCTCCCAACTACAGCTCTCACAACAGCAACTTATGAATGTACCTGCTGTACGGGTTGATGACAAACCACCCAGAGAAACAAGTAAATATGCAGGACTTGCACAAAACTTAGATTTTATATGCATTCATTTTCCAGATTTACAACATTAATATAGAAATATAAATTTGGACACTAGTAAAGTTGCTTTGTGACAACAACTGTTGTAAAAAGCACTATATAAATACATTTTGATTGATTGAAATTCAGATTACGAGTTTTCTTATTAGAAAAAACCTTGGACATCAAAAATGTACAATTACTATACCTGTGTTCTTTGTAGGAGTAGTTGTACTTGTGATTCCTAAACAAGCCATCAACAGAGAAACGTCAGTGTCAAGGAAAGGCGGGCTTATGGGTTAGTTCACGGTTTATCAGTAATGACAAACAAGTACAGTAACCTGTAGTCGATGTTGGGGTAATTGTTGTCTCAGCAGAAGACATTTTCATGACTAAAACATCATAAAATGGTGTGCTAGTGCATCGTTCAGTGTTAAATCACCAGCAAAAAATGTTCAAAACTATCCACTGCACATTTGATAACAATTCATGAATGTACCTGCTGTACTGGTCGATGATAAACCACCTAGAGAAACAAGGAAAGGTGTAGGACTTGTGGTATATGTAGAAAGAAATATTTCAGGGGTGGGTTTCCCGAAACGTTCGTAGCGCTAAGTACTTCGTAACCTCGTATGAAACGTACGAGGTTAAGAAGTACTTAGCGCTACGAACGTTTCGGGAAACCCACCCCTGATTGACAGCACATAAATTAAACTATACAAATACCTTCAGACTGCCAGCTTTGTTATATTTACAAAAAAATAATGTAACAAGACAGAAACTAACAAAGAGAAACATACCGTCTGAGGACTGTTTAAAACAAAATGACTACATACATACTGTATGTCTTATTATGTTATATTCATAAAAATGATGTAGCAAGACAGAAACTACCAAGAAAGGAAGACATACAATCTGAGGCCCCTTGAAATGATTTTGCAACTAATAATTGCTACTTATTATTTTGCTTAATATATGCTTCATATACCTGTAGTGGTAGATGTGATTCCTGAACAAACCAGCAATAGAAGTCAAGTCAGTGTCATGTAAAAGGTAGGCTTATGGATTTAATGTGTTTATTGGATATAGTATATTAGTAATAAACAACCAAGAGTAACCTGTAGTAGTAGTAGCTGGGGTAGTTGTTGTCTCAGCAGATGATGATGTTATCATGACTAAAACAACATAATGAAATTGCATAATGGTTAATAATATTCAGTGCTCCATCACCAGTAGAAAATATTCAACCCCACCCCCCACCTCCCAACTACAGCTCTCACAACAGCAACTTATGAATGTACCTGCTGTACGGGTTGATGACAAACCACCCAGAGAAACAAGTAAATATGCAGTACTTGCACAAAACTTAGATTTTATATGCATTCATTTTCCAGATTTACAACATTAATATAGAAATATAAATTTGGACACTAGTAAAGTTGCTTTGTGACAACAACTGTTGTAAAAAGCACTATATAAATACATTTTGATTGATTGATTGAAATTCAGATTACGAGTTTTCTTATTAGAAAAAACCTTGGACATCAAAAATGTACAATTACTATACCTGTGTTCTTTGTAGGAGTAGTTGTACTTGTGATTCCTAAACAAGCCATCAACAGAGAAACGTCAGTGTCAAGGAAAGGCGGGCTTATGGGTTAGTTCACGGTTTATCAGTAATGACAAACAAGTACAGTAACCTGTAGTCGATGTTGGGGTAATTGTTGTCTCAGCAGAAGACATTTTCATGACTAAAACATCATAAAATGGTGTGCTAGTGCATCGTTCAGTGTTAAATCACCAGCAAAAAAAGTTCAAAACTACCAACTGCACATTTGATAACAATTCATGAATGTACCTGCTGTACTGGTCGATGATAAACCACCTAGAGAAACAAGGAAATGTGTAGGACTTGTATATGTAGAAAGAAATATTTCTGATTGACAGCACATAAATTAAACTATACAAATACCTTCAGACTGCCAGCTTTGTTATATTTACGAAAAAATGATGTAACAAGACAGAAACTAACAAAGAGAAACAGACCGTCTGAGGACTGTTTAAAGCAAAATGACTACATACATACTGTATGTCTTATTATTGTATGTCTTAGTATGTTATATTCATAAAAATGATGTAGCAAGACAGAAACTATCAAGAAAGGAAGACATACAATCTGAGGCCCATTGAAATGATTTTGCTACTAATAATTGCTACTTATTATTTTGCTTATTATATGCTTCATATACCTGTAGTGGTAGATGTGATTCCTAAACAAACCAGCAACAGAAGTCAAGTCAGTGTCATGTAAAAGGTAGGCTTATGGGTTTAATGTGTTTAGTGGATATAGTATATTAGTAATAAACAACCAAGAGTAACCTGTAGTAGTAGTAGCTGGGGTAGTTGTTGTCTCAGCAGATGATGATGTTATCATGACTAAAACAACATAATGAAATTGCATAATGGTTAATAATATTCAGTGCTCCATCACCAGTAGAAAATATTCAACCCCAGCCCCCACCTCCCAACTACAGCTCTCACAACAGCAACTTATGAATGTACCTGCTGTACGGGTTGATGACAAACCACCCAGAGAAACAAGTAAATATGCAGGACTTGCACAAAACTTAGATTTTATATGCATTCATTTTGCAGATTTACAACATTAATATAGAAATATAAATTTGGACACTAGTAAAGTTGCTTTGTGACAACAACTGTTGTAAAAAGCACTATATAAATACATTTTGATTGATTGAAATTCAGATTACGAGTTTTCTTATTAGAAAAAACCTTGGACATCAAAAATGTACAATTACTATACCTGTGTTCTTTGTAGGAGTAGTTGTACTTGTGATTCCTAAACAAGCCATCAACAGAGAAACGTCAGTGTCAAGGAAAGGCGGGCTTATGGGTTAGTTCACGGTTTATCAGTAATGACAAACAAGTACAGTAACCTGTAGTCGATGTTGGGGTAATTGTTGTCTCAGCAGAAGACATTTTCATGACTAAAACATCATAAAATGGTGTGCTAGTGCATCGTTCAGTGTTAAATCACCAGCAAAAAATGTTCAAAACTATCCACTGCACATTTGATAACAATTCATGAATGTACCTGCTGTACTGGTCGATGATAAACCACCTAGAGAAACAAGGAAAGGTGTAGGACTTGTGGTATATGTAGAAAGAAATATTTCAGGGGTGGGTTTCCCGAAACGTTCGTAGCGCTAAGTACTTCGTAACCTCGTATGAAACGTACGAGGTTAAGAAGTACTTAGCGCTACGAACGTTTCGGGAAACCCACCCCTGATTGACAGCACATAAATTAAACTATACAAATACCTTCAGACTGCCAGCTTTGTTATATTTACAAAAAAATAATGTAACAAGACAGAAACTAACAAAGAGAAACATACCGTCTGAGGACTGTTTAAAACAAAATGACTACATACATACTGTATGTCTTATTATGTTATATTCATAAAAATGATGTAGCAAGACAGAAACTACCAAGAAAGGAAGACATACAATCTGAGGCCCCTTGAAATGATTTTGCAACTAATAATTGCTACTTATTATTTTGCTTAATATATGCTTCATATACCTGTAGTGGTAGATGTGATTCCTGAACAAACCAGCAATAGAAGTCAAGTCAGTGTCATGTAAAAGGTAGGCTTATGGATTTAATGTGTTTATTGGATATAGTATATTAGTAATAAACAACCAAGAGTAACCTGTAGTAGTAGTAGCTGGGGTAGTTGTTGTCTCAGCAGATGATGATGTTATCATGACTAAAACAACATAATGAAATTGCATAATGGTTAATAATATTCAGTGCTCCATCACCAGTAGAAAATATTCAACCCCACCCCCCACCTCCCAACTACAGCTCTCACAACAGCAACTTATGAATGTACCTGCTGTATGGGTTGATGACAAACCACCCAGAGAAACAAGTAAATATGCAGTACTTGCACAAAACTTAGATTTTATATGCATTCATTTTCCAGATTTACAACATTAATATAGAAATATAAATTTGGACACTAGTAAAGTTGCTTTGTGACAACAACTGTTGTAAAAAGCACTATATAAATACATTTTGATTGATTGATTGAAATTCAGATTACGAGTTTTCTTATTAGAAAAAACCTTGGACATCAAAAATGTACAATTACTATACCTGTGTTCTTTGTAGGAGTAGTTGTACTTGTGATTCCTAAACAAGCCATCAACAGAGAAACGTCAGTGTCAAGGAAAGGCGGGCTTATGGGTTAGTTCACGGTTTATCAGTAATGACAAACAAGTACAGTAACCTGTAGTCGATGTTGGGGTAATTGTTGTCTCAGCAGAAGACATTTTCATGACTAAAACATCATAAAATGGTGTGCTAGTGCATCGTTCAGTGTTAAATCACCAGCAAAAAAAGTTCAAAACTACCAACTGCACATTTGATAACAATTCATGAATGTACCTGCTGTACTGGTCGATGATAAACCACCTAGAGAAACAAGGAAATGTGTAGGACTTGTATATGTAGAAAGAAATATTTCTGATTGACAGCACATAAATTAAACTATACAAATACCTTCAGACTGCCAGCTTTGTTATATTTACGAAAAAATGATGTAACAAGACAGAAACTAACAAAGAGAAACAGACCGTCTGAGGACTGTTTAAAACAAAATGACTACATACATACTGTATGTCTTATTATTGTAGACAGAAACTACCAAGAAAGGAAGACATACAATCTGAGGCCCCTTGAAATGATTTTGCTACTAATAATTGCTACTTATTATTTTGCTTATTATATGCTTCATATACCTGTAGTGGTAGATGTGATTCCTGAACAAACCAGCAACAGAAGTCAAGTCAGTGTCATGTAAAAGGTAGGCTTATGAATTTAATGTGTTTAGTGGATATAGTATATTAGTAATAAACAACCAAGAGTAACCTGTAGTAGTAGTAGCTGGGGTAGTTGTTGTCTGAGCAGATGATGATGTTATCATGACTAAAACAACATAATGAAATTGCATAATGGTTAATAATATTCAGTGCTCCATCACCAGTAGAAAATATTCAACCCCACCCCCCACCTCCCAACTACAGCTCTCACAACAGCAACTTATGAATGTACCTGCTGTACGGGTTGATGACAAACCACCCAGAGAAACAAGTAAATATGCAGGACTTGCACAAAACTTAGATTTTATATGCATTCATTTTCCAGATTTACAACATTAATATAGAAATATAAATTTGGACACTAGTAAAGTTGCTTTGTGACAACAACTGTTGTAAAAAGCACTATATAAATACATTTTGATTGATTGATTGAAATTCAGATTACGAGTTTTCTTATTAGAAAAAACCTTGGACATCAAAAATGTACAATTACTATACCTGTGTTCTTTGTAGGAGTAGTTGTACTTGTGATTCCTAAACAAGCCATCAACAGAGAAACGTCAGTGTCAAGGAAAGGCGGGCTTATGGGTTAGTTCACGGTTTATCAGTAATGACAAACAAGTACAGTAACCTGTAGTCGATGTTGGGGTAATTGTTGTCTCAGCAGAAGACATTTTCATGACTAAAACATCATAAAATGGTGTGCTAGTGCATCGTTCAGTGTTAAATCACCAGCAAAAAAAGTTCAAAACTACCAACTGCACATTTGATAACAATTCATGAATGTACCTGCTGTACTGGTCGATGATAAACCACCTAGAGAAACAAGGAAATGTGTAGGACTTGTGGTATATGTAGAAAGAAATATTTCTGATTGACAGCACATAAATTAAACTATACAAATACCTTCAGACTGCCAGCTTTGTTATATTTACGAAAAAATGATGTAACAAGACAGAAACTAACAAAGAGAAACAGACCGTCTGAGGACTGTTTAAAGCAAAATGACTACATACATACTGTATGTCTTATTATTGTATGTCTTAGTATGTTATATTCATAAAAATGATGTAGCAAGACAGAAACTATCAAGAAAGGAAGACATACAATCTGAGGCCCCTTGAAATGATTTTGCTACTAATAATTGCTACTTATTATTTTGCTTATTATATGCTTCATATACCTGTAGTGGTAGATGTGATTCCTAAACAAACCAGCAACAGAAGTCAAGTCAGTGTCATGTAAAAGGTAGGCTTATGGGTTTAATGTGTTTAGTGGATATAGTATATTAGTAATAAACAACCAAGAGTAACCTGTAGTAGTAGTAGCTGGGGTAGTTGTTGTCTCAGCAGATGATGATGTTATCATGACTAAAACAACATAATGAAATTGCATAATGGTTAATAATATTCAGTGCTCCATCACCAGTAGAAAATATTCAACCCCAGCCCCCACCTCCCAACTACAGCTCTCACAACAGCAACTTATGAATGTACCTGCTGTACGGGTTGATGACAAACCACCCAGAGAAACAAGTAAATATGCAGGACTTGCACAAAACTTAGATTTTATATGCATTCATTTTGCAGATTTACAACATTAATATAGAAATATAAATTTGGACACTAGTAAAGTTGCTTTGTGACAACAACTGTTGTAAAAAGCACTATATAAATACATTTTGATTGATTGAAATTCAGATTACGAGTTTTCTTATTAGAAAAAACCTTGGACATCAAAAATGTACAATTACTATACCTGTGTTCTTTGTAGGAGTAGTTGTACTTGTGATTCCTAAACAAGCCATCAACAGAGAAACGTCAGTGTCAAGGAAAGGCGGGCTTATGGGTTAGTTCACGGTTTATCAGTAATGACAAACAAGTACAGTAACCTGTAGTCGATGTTGGGGTAATTGTTGTCTCAGCAGAAGACATTTTCATGACTAAAACATCATAAAATGGTGTGCTAGTGCATCGTTCAGTGTTAAATCACCAGCAAAAAATGTTCAAAACTATCCACTGCACATTTGATAACAATTCATGAATGTACCTGCTGTACTGGTCGATGATAAACCACCTAGAGAAACAAGGAAAGGTGTAGGACTTGTGGTATATGTAGAAAGAAATATTTCAGGGGTGGGTTTCCCGAAACGTTCGTAGCGCTAAGTACTTCGTAACCTCGTATGAAACGTACGAGGTTAAGAAGTACTTAGCGCTACGAACGTTTCGGGAAACCCACCCCTGATTGACAGCACATAAATTAAACTATACAAATACCTTCAGACTGCCAGCTTTGTTATATTTACAAAAAAATAATGTAACAAGACAGAAACTAACAAAGAGAAACATACCGTCTGAGGACTGTTTAAAACAAAATGACTACATACATACTGTATGTCTTATTATGTTATATTCATAAAAATGATGTAGCAAGACAGAAACTACCAAGAAAGGAAGACATACAATCTGAGGCCCCTTGAAATGATTTTGCAACTAATAATTGCTACTTATTATTTTGCTTAATATATGCTTCATATACCTGTAGTGGTAGATGTGATTCCTGAACAAACCAGCAATAGAAGTCAAGTCAGTGTCATGTAAAAGGTAGGCTTATGGATTTAATGTGTTTATTGGATATAGTATATTAGTAATAAACAACCAAGAGTAACCTGTAGTAGTAGTAGCTGGGGTAGTTGTTGTCTCAGCAGATGATGATGTTATCATGACTAAAACAACATAATGAAATTGCATAATGGTTAATAATATTCAGTGCTCCATCACCAGTAGAAAATATTCAACCCCACCCCCCACCTCCCAACTACAGCTCTCACAACAGCAACTTATGAATGTACCTGCTGTACGGGTTGATGACAAACCACCCAGAGAAACAAGTAAATATGCAGGACTTGCACAAAACTTAGATTTTATATGCATTCATTTTCCAGATTTACAACATTAATATAGAAATATAAATTTGGACACTAGTAAAGTTGCTTTGTGACAACAACTGTTGTAAAAAGCACTATATAAATACATTTTGATTGATTGATTGAAATTCAGATTACGAGTTTTCTTATTAGAAAAAACCTTGGACATCAAAAATGTACAATTACTATACCTGTGTTCTTTGTAGGAGTAGTTGTACTTGTGATTCCTAAACAAGCCATCAACAGAGAAACGTCAGTGTCAAGGAAAGGCGGGCTTATGGGTTAGTTCACGGTTTATCAGTAATGACAAACAAGTACAGTAACCTGTAGTCGATGTTGGGGTAATTGTTGTCTCAGCAGAAGACATTTTCATGACTAAAACATCATAAAATGGTGTGCTAGTGCATCGTTCAGTGTTAAATCACCAGCAAAAAAAGTTCAAAACTACCAACTGCACATTTGATAACAATTCATGAATGTACCTGCTGTACTGGTCGATGATAAACCACCTAGAGAAACAAGGAAATGTGTAGGACTTGTATATGTAGAAAGAAATATTTCTGATTGACAGCACATAAATTAAACTATACAAATACCTTCAGACTGCCAGCTTTGTTATATTTACGAAAAAATGATGTAACAAGACAGAAACTAACAAAGAGAAACAGACCGTCTGAGGACTGTTTAAAACAAAATGACTACATACATACTGTATGTCTTATTATTGTAGACAGAAACTACCAAGAAAGGAAGACATACAATCTGAGGCCCCTTGAAATGATTTTGCTACTAATAATTGCTACTTATTATTTTGCTTATTATATGCTTCATATACCTGTAGTGGTAGATGTGATTCCTGAACAAACCAGCAACAGAAGTCAAGTCAGTGTCATGTAAAAGGTAGGCTTATGAATTTAATGTGTTTAGTGGATATAGTATATTAGTAATAAACAACCAAGAGTAACCTGTAGTAGTAGTAGCTGGGGTAGTTGTTGTCTGAGCAGATGATGATGTTATCATGACTAAAACAACATAATGAAATTGCATAATGGTTAATAATATTCAGTGCTCCATCACCAGTAGAAAATATTCAACCCCACCCCCCACCTCCCAACTACAGCTCTCACAACAGCAACTTATGAATGTACCTGCTGTACGGGTTGATGACAAACCACCCAGAGAAACAAGTAAATATGCAGGACTTGCACAAAACTTAGATTTTATATGCATTCATTTTCCAGATTTACAACATTAATATAGAAATATAAATTTGGACACTAGTAAAGTTGCTTTGTGACAACAACTGTTGTAAAAAGCACTATATAAATACATTTTGATTGATTGATTGAAATTCAGATTACGAGTTTTCTTATTAGAAAAAACCTTGGACATCAAAAATGTACAATTACTATACCTGTGTTCTTTGTAGGAGTAGTTGTACTTGTGATTCCTAAACAAGCCATCAACAGAGAAACGTCAGTGTCAAGGAAAGGCGGGCTTATGGGTTAGTTCACGGTTTATCAGTAATGACAAACAAGTACAGTAACCTGTAGTCGATGTTGGGGTAATTGTTGTCTCAGCAGAAGACATTTTCATGACTAAAACATCATAAAATGGTGTGCTAGTGCATCGTTCAGTGTTAAATCACCAGCAAAAAAAGTTCAAAACTACCAACTGCACATTTGATAACAATTCATGAATGTACCTGCTGTACTGGTCGATGATAAACCACCTAGAGAAACAAGGAAATGTGTAGGACTTGTGGTATATGTAGAAAGAAATATTTCTGATTGACAGCACATAAATTAAACTATACAAATACCTTCAGACTGCCAGCTTTGTTATATTTACGAAAAAATGATGTAACAAGACAGAAACTAACAAAGAGAAACAGACCGTCTGAGGACTGTTTAAAGCAAAATGACTACATACATACTGTATGTCTTATTATTGTATGTCTTAGTATGTTATATTCATAAAAATGATGTAGCAAGACAGAAACTATCAAGAAAGGAAGACATACAATCTGAGGCCCCTTGAAATGATTTTGCTACTAATAATTGCTACTTATTATTTTGCTTATTATATGCTTCATATACCTGTAGTGGTAGATGTGATTCCTAAACAAACCAGCAACAGAAGTCAAGTCAGTGTCATGTAAAAGGTAGGCTTATGGGTTTAATGTGTTTAGTGGATATAGTATATTAGTAATAAACAACCAAGAGTAACCTGTAGTAGTAGTAGCTGGGGTAGTTGTTGTCTCAGCAGATGATGATGTTATCATGACTAAAACAACATAATGAAATTGCATAATGGTTAATAATATTCAGTGCTCCATCACCAATAGAAAATATTCAACCCCACCCCCCACCTCCCAACTACAGCTCTCACAACAGCAACTTATGAATGTACCTGCTGTACGGGTTGATGACAAACCACCCAGAGAAACAAGTAAATATGCAGGACTTGCACAAAACTTAGATTTTATATGCATTCATTTTCCAGATTTACAACATTAATATAGAAATATAAATTTGGACACTAGTAAAGTTGCTTTGTGACAACAACTGTTGTAAAAAGCACTATATAAATACATTTTGATTGATTGATTGAAATTCAGATTACGAGTTTTCTTATTAGAAAAAACCTTGGACATCAAAAATGTACAATTACTATACCTGTGTTCTTTGTAGGAGTAGTTGTACTTGTGATTCCTAAACAAGCCATCAACAGAGAAACGTCAGTGTCAAGGAAAGGCGGGCTTATGGGTTAGTTCACGGTTTATCAGTAATGACAAACAAGTACAGTAACCTGTAGTCGATGTTGGGGTAATTGTTGTCTCAGCAGAAGACATTTTCATGACTAAAACATCATAAAATGGTGTGCTAGTGCATCGTTCAGTGTTAAATCACCAGCAAAAAAAGTTCAAAACTACCCACTGCACATTTGATAACAATTCATGAACGTACCTGCTGTACTGGTCGATGATAAACCACCTAGAGAAACAAGGAAATGTGTCTGACTTGTGGTATATGTAGAAAGAAATATTTCTGATTGACAGCACATAAATTAAACTATACAAATACCTTCAGACTGCCAGCTTTGTTATATTTACGAAAAAATGATGTAACAAGACAGAAACTAACAAAGAGAAACAGACCGTCTGAGGACTGTTTAAAGCAAAATGACTACATACATACTGTATGTCTTATTATTGTATGTCTTAGTATGTTATATTCATAAAAATGATGTAGCAAGACAGAAACTATCAAGAAAGGAAGACATACAATCTGAGGCCCCTTGAAATGATTTTGCTACTAATAATTGCTACTTATTATTTTGCTTATTATATGCTTCATATACCTGTAGTGGTAGATGTGATTCCTAAACAAACCAGCAACAGAAGTCAAGTCAGTGTCATGTAAAAGGTAGGCTTATGGGTTTAATGTGTTTAGTGGATATAGTATATTAGTAATAAACAACCAAGAGTAACCTGTAGTAGTAGTAGCTGGGGTAGTTGTTGTCTCAGCAGATGATGATGTTATCATGACTAAAACAACATAATGAAATTGCATAATGGTTAATAATATTCAGTGCTCCATCACCAGTAGAAAATATTCAACCCCAGCCCCCACCTCCCAACTACAGCTCTCACAACAGCAACTTATGAATGTACCTGCTGTACGGGTTGATGACAAACCACCCAGAGAAACAAGTAAATATGCAGGACTTGCACAAAACTTAGATTTTATATGCATTCATTTTCCAGATTTACAACATTAATATAGAAATATAAATTTGGACACTAGTAAAGTTGCTTTGTGACAACAACTGTTGTAAAAAGCACTATATAAATACATTTTGATTGATTGATTGAAATTCAGATTACGAGTTTTCTTATTAGAAAAAACCTTGGACATCAAAAATGTACAATTACTATACCTGTGTTCTTTGTAGGAGTAGTTGTACTTGTGATTCCTAAACAAGCCATCAACAGAGAAACGTCAGTGTCAAGGAAAGGCGGGCTTATGGGTTAGTTCACGGTTTATCAGTAATGACAAACAAGTACAGTAACCTGTAGTCGATGTTGGGGTAATTGTTGTCTCAGCAGAAGACATTTTCATGACTAAAACATCATAAAATGGTGTGCTAGTGCATCGTTCAGTGTTAAATCACCAGCAAAAAAAGTTCAAAACTACCCACTGCACATTTGATAACAATTCATGAATGTACCTGCTGTACTGGTCGATGATAAACCACCTAGAGAAACAAGGAAATGTGTAGGACTTGTATATGTAGAAAGAAATATTTCTGATTGACAGCACATAAATTAAACTATACAAATACCTTCAGACTGCCAGCTTTGTTATATTTACGAAAAAATGATGTAACAAGACAGAAACTAACAAAGAGAAACAGACCGTCTGAGGACTGTTTAAAACAAAATGACTACATACATACTGTATGTCTTATTATTGTAGACAGAAACTACCAAGAAAGGAAGACATACAATCTGAGGCCCCTTGAAATGATTTTGCTACTAATAATTGCTACTTATTATTTTGCTTATTATATGCTTCATATACCTGTAGTGGTAGATGTGATTCCTGAACAAACCAGCAACAGAAGTCAATTCAGTGTCATGTAAAAGGTAGGCTTATGGATTTAATGTGTTTAGTGGATATAGTATATTAGTAATAAACAACAAAGAGTAACCTGTAGTAGTAGTAGCTGGGGTAGTTGTTGTCTGAGCAGATGATGATGTTATCATGACTAAAACAACATAATGAAATTGCATAATGGTTAATAATATTCAGTGCTCCATCACCAGTAGAAAATATTCAACCCCACCCCCCACCTCCCAACTACAGCTCTCACAACAGCAACTTATGAATGTACCTGCTGTACGGGTTGATGACAAACCACCCAGAGAAACAAGTAAATATGCAGGACTTGCACAAAACTTAGATTTTATATGCATTCATTTTCCAGATTTACAACATTAATATAGAAATATAAATTTGGACACTAGTAAAGTTGCTTTGTGACAACAACTGTTGTAAAAAGCACTATATAAATACATTTTGATTGATTGATTGAAATTCAGATTACGAGTTTTCTTATTAGAAAAAACCTTGGACATCAAAAATGTACAATTACTATACCTGTGTTCTTTGTAGGAGTAGTTGTACTTGTGATTCCTAAACAAGCCATCAACAGAGAAACGTCAGTGTCAAGGAAAGGCGGGCTTATGGGTTAGTTCACGGTTTATCAGTAATGACAAACAAGTACAGTAACCTGTAGTCGATGTTGGGGTAATTGTTGTCTCAGCAGAAGACATTTTCATGACTAAAACATCATAAAATGGTGTGCTAGTGCATTGTTCAGTGTTAAATCACCAGCAAAAAATGTTCAAAACTACCCACTGCACATTTGATAACAATTCATGAATGTACCTGCTGTACTGGTCGATGATAAACCACCTAGAGAAACAAGGAAATGTGTCTGACTTGTGGTATATGTAGAAAGAAATATTTCTGATTGACAGCACATAAATTAAACTATACAAATACCTTCAGACTGCCAGCTTTGTTATATTTACGAAAAAATGATGTAACAAGACAGAAACTAACAAAGAGAAACAGACCATCTGAGGACTGTTTAAAACAAAATGACTACATACATACTGTATGTCTTATTATTGTAGACAGAAACTACCAAGAAAGGAAGACATACAATCTGAGGCCCCTTGAAATGATTTTGCTACTAATAATTGCTACTTATTATTTTGCTTATTATATGCTTCATATACCTGTAGTGGTAGATGTGATTCCTGAACAAACCAGCAACAGAAGTCAAGTCAGTGTCATGTAAAAGGTAGGCTTATGGATTTAATGTGTTTAGTGGATATAGTATATTAGTAATAAACAACCAAGAGTAACCTGTAGTAGTAGTAGCTGGGGTAGTTGTTGTCTGAGCAGATGATGATGTTATCATGACTAAAACAACATAATGAAATTGCATAATGGTTAATAATATTCAGTGCTCCATCACCAGTAGAAAATATTCAACCCCACCCCCCACCTCCCAACTACAGCTCTCACAACAGCAACTTATGAATGTACCTGCTGTACGGGTTGATGACAAACCACCCAGAGAAACAAGTAAATATGCAGGACTTGCACAAAACTTAGATTTTATATGCATTCATTTTCCAGATTTACAACATTAATATAGAAATATAAATTTGGACACTAGTAAAGTTGCTTTGTGACAACAACTGTTGTAAAAAGCACTATATAAATACATTTTGATTGATTGATTGAAATTCAGATTACGAGTTTTCTTATTAGAAAAAACCTTGGACATCAAAAATGTACAATTACTATACCTGTGTTCTTTGTAGGAGTAGTTGTACTTGTGATTCCTAAACAAGCCATCAACAGAGAAACGTCAGTGTCAAGGAAAGGCGGGCTTATGGGTTAGTTCACGGTTTATCAGTAATGACAAACAAGTACAGTAACCTGTAGTCGATGTTGGGGTAATTGTTGTCTCAGCAGAAGACATTTTCATGACTAAAACATCATAAAATGGTGTGCTAGTGCATTGTTCAGTGTTAAATCACCAGCAAAAAATGTTCAAAACTACCCACTGCACATTTGATAACAATTCATGAATGTACCTGCTGTACTGGTCGATGATAAACCACCTAGAGAAACAAGGAAATGTGTCTGACTTGTGGTATATGTAGAAAGAAATATTTCTGATTGACAGCACATAAATTAAACTATACAAATACCTTCAGACTGCCAGCTTTGTTATATTTACGAAAAAATGATGTAACAAGACAGAAACTAACAAAGAGAAACAGACCATCTGAGGACTGTTTAAAACAAAATGACTACATACATACTGTATGTCTTATTATTGTAGACAGAAACTACCAAGAAAGGAAGACATACAATCTGAGGCCCCTTGAAATGATTTTGCTACTAATAATTGCTACTTATTATTTTGCTTATTATATGCTTCATATACCTGTAGTGGTAGATGTGATTCCTGAACAAACCAGCAACAGAAGTCAAGTCAGTGTCATGTAAAAGGTAGGCTTATGGATTTAATGTGTTTAGTGGATATAGTATATTAGTAATAAACAACCAAGAGTAACCTGTAGTAGTAGTAGCTGGGGTAGTTGTTGTCTGAGCAGATGATGATGTTATCATGACTAAAACAACATAATGAAATTGCATAATGGTTAATAATATTCAGTGCTCCATCACCAGTAGAAAATATTCAACCCCACCCCCCACCTCCCAACTACAGCTCTCACAACAGCAACTTATGAATGTACCTGCTGTACGGGTTGATGACAAACCACCCAGAGAAACAAGTAAATATGCAGGACTTGCACAAAACTTAGATTTTATATGCATTCATTTTCCAGATTTACAACATTAATATAGAAATATAAATTTGGACACTAGTAAAGTTGCTTTGTGACAACAACTGTTGTAAAAAGCACTATATAAATACATTTTGATTGATTGATTGAAATTCAGATTACGAGTTTTCTTATTAGAAAAAACCTTGGACATCAAAAATGTACAATTACTATACCTGTGTTCTTTGTAGGAGTAGTTGTACTTGTGATTCCTAAACAAGCCATCAACAGAGAAACGTCAGTGTCAAGGAAAGGCGGGCTTATGGGTTAGTTCACGGTTTATCAGTAATGACAAACAAGTACAGTAACCTGTAGTCGATGTTGGGGTAATTGTTGTCTCAGCAGAAGACATTTTCATGACTAAAACATCATAAAATGGTGTGCTAGTGCATCGTTCAGTGTTAAATCACCAGCAAAAAAAGTTCAAAACTACCCACTGCACATTTGATAACAATTCATGAATGTACCTGCTGTACTGGTCGATGATAAACCACCTAGAGAAACAAGGAAATGTGTAGGACTTGTATATGTAGAAAGAAATATTTCTGATTGACAGCACATAAATTAAACTATACAAATACCTTCAGACTGCCAGCTTTGTTATATTTACGAAAAAATGATGTAACAAGACAGAAACTAACAAAGAGAAACAGACCGTCTGAGGACTGTTTAAAACAAAATGACTACATACATACTGTATGTCTTATTATTGTAGACAGAAACTACCAAGAAAGGAAGACATACAATCTGAGGCCCCTTGAAATGATTTTGCTACTAATAATTGCTACTTATTATTTTGCTTATTATATGCTTCATATACCTGTAGTGGTAGATGTGATTCCTGAACAAACCAGCAACAGAAGTCAAGTCAGTGTCATGTAAAAGGTAGGCTTATGGATTTAATGTGTTTAGTGGATATAGTATATTAGTAATAAACAACAAAGAGTAACCTGTAGTAGTAGTAGCTGGGGTAGTTGTTGTCTGAGCAGATGATGATGTTATCATGACTAAAACAACATAATGAAATTGCATAATGGTTAATAATATTCAGTGCTCCATCACCAGTAGAAAATATTCAACCCCACCCCCCACCTCCCAACTACAGCTCTCACAACAGCAACTTATGAATGTACCTGCTGTACGGGTTGATGACAAACCACCCAGAGAAACAAGTAAATATGCAGGACTTGCACAAAACTTAGATTTTATATGCATTCATTTTCCAGATTTACAACATTAATATAGAAATATAAATTTGGACACTAGTAAAGTTGCTTTGTGACAACAACTGTTGTAAAAAGCACTATATAAATACATTTTGATTGATTGATTGAAATTCAGATTACGAGTTTTCTTATTAGAAAAAACCTTGGACATCAAAAATGTACAATTACTATACCTGTGTTCTTTGTAGGAGTAGTTGTACTTGTGATTCCTAAACAAGCCATCAACAGAGAAACGTCAGTGTCAAGGAAAGGCGGGCTTATGGGTTAGTTCACGGTTTATCAGTAATGACAAACAAGTACAGTAACCTGTAGTCGATGTTGGGGTAATTGTTGTCTCAGCAGAAGACATTTTCATGACTAAAACATCATAAAATGGTGTGCTAGTGCATTGTTCAGTGTTAAATCACCAGCAAAAAATGTTCAAAACTACCCACTGCACATTTGATAACAATTCATGAATGTACCTGCTGTACTGGTCGATGATAAACCACCTAGAGAAACAAGGAAATGTGTCTGACTTGTGGTATATGTAGAAAGAAATATTTCTGATTGACAGCACATAAATTAAACTATACAAATACCTTCAGACTGCCAGCTTTGTTATATTTACGAAAAAATGATGTAACAAGACAGAAACTAACAAAGAGAAACAGACCATCTGAGGACTGTTTAAAACAAAATGACTACATACATACTGTATGTCTTATTATTGTAGACAGAAACTACCAAGAAAGGAAGACATACAATCTGAGGCCCCTTGAAATGATTTTGCTACTAATAATTGCTACTTATTATTTTGCTTATTATATGCTTCATATACCTGTAGTGGTAGATGTGATTCCTGAACAAACCAGCAACAGAAGTCAAGTCAGTGTCATGTAAAAGGTAGGCTTATGGATTTAATGTGTTTAGTGGATATAGTATATTAGTAATAAACAACCAAGAGTAACCTGTAGTAGTAGTAGCTGGGGTAGTTGTTGTCTGAGCAGATGATGATGTTATCATGACTAAAACAACATAATGAAATTGCATAATGGTTAATAATATTCAGTGCTCCATCACCAGTAGAAAATATTCAACCCCACCCCCCACCTCCCAACTACAGCTCTCACAACAGCAACTTATGAATGTACCTGCTGTACGGGTTGATGACAAACCACCCAGAGAAACAAGTAAATATGCAGGACTTGCACAAAACTTAGATTTTATATGCATTCATTTTCCAGATTTACAACATTAATATAGAAATATAAATTTGGACACTTGTAAAGTTGCTTTGTGACAACAACTGTTGTAAAAAGCACTATATAAATACATTTTGATTGATTGATTGAAATTCAGATTACGAGTTTTCTTATTAGAAAAAACCTTGGACATCAAAAATGTACAATTACTATACCTGTGTTCTTTGTAGGAGTAGTTGTACTTGTGATTCCTAAACAAGCCATCAACAGAGAAACGTCAGTGTCAAGGAAAGGCGGGCTTATGGGTTAGCTCACGGTTTATCAGTAATGACAAACAAGTACAGTAACCTGTAGTCGATGTTGGGGTAATTGTTGTCTCAGCAGAAGACATTTTCATGACTAAAACATCATAAAATGGTGTGCTAGTGCATCGTTCAGTGTTAAATCACCAGCAAAAAAAGTTCAAAACTACCCACTGCACATTTGATAACAATTCATGAATGTACCTGCTGTACTGGTCGATGATAAACCACCTAGAGAAACAAGGAAATGTGTAGGACTTGTATATGTAGAAAGAAATATTTCTGATTGACAGCACATAAATTAAACTATACAAATACCTTCAGACTGCCAGCTTTGTTATATTTACGAAAAAATGATGTAACAAGACAGAAACTAACAAAGAGAAACAGACCGTCTGAGGACTGTTTAAAACAAAATGATTACATACATACTGTATGTCTTATTATTGTAGACAGAAACTACCAAGAAAGGAAGACATACAATCTGAGGCCCCTTGAAATGATTTTGCTACTAATAATTGCTACTTATTATTTTGCTTATTATATGCTTCATATACCTGTAGTGGTAGATGTGATTCCTGAACAAACCAGCAACAGAAGTCAAGTCAGTGTCATGTAAAAGGTAGGCTTATGGATTTAATGTGTTTAGTGGATATAGTATATTAGTAATAAACAACAAAGAGTAACCTGTAGTAGTAGTAGCTGGGGTAGTTGTTGTCTGAGCAGATGATGATGTTATCATGACTAAAACAACATAATGAAATTGCATAATGGTTAATAATATTCAGTGCTCCATCACCAGTAGAAAATATTCAACCCCACCCCCCACCTCCCAACTACAGCTCTCACAACAGCAACTTATGAATGTACCTGCTGTACGGGTTGATGACAAACCACCCAGAGAAACAAGTAAATATGCAGGACTTGCACAAAACTTAGATTTTATATGCATTCATTTTCCAGATTTACAACATTAATATAGAAATATAAATTTGGACACTAGTAAAGTTGCTTTGTGACAACAACTGTTGTAAAAAGCACTATATAAATACATTTTGATTGATTGATTGAAATTCAGATTACGAGTTTTCTTATTAGAAAAAACCTTGGACATCAAAAATGTACAATTACTATACCTGTGTTCTTTGTAGGAGTAGTTGTACTTGTGATTCCTAAACAAGCCATCAACAGAGAAACGTCAGTGTCAAGGAAAGGCGGGCTTATGGGTTAGTTCACGGTTTATCAGTAATGACAAACAAGTACAGTAACCTGTAGTCGATGTTGGGGTAATTGTTGTCTCAGCAGAAGACATTTTCATGACTAAAACATCATAAAATGGTGTGCTAGTGCATTGTTCAGTGTTAAATCACCAGCAAAAAATGTTCAAAACTACCCACTGCACATTTGATAACAATTCATGAATGTACCTGCTGTACTGGTCGATGATAAACCACCTAGAGAAACAAGGAAATGTGTCTGACTTGTGGTATATGTAGAAAGAAATATTTCTGATTGACAGCACATAAATTAAACTATACAAATACCTTCAGACTGCCAGCTTTGTTATATTTACGAAAAAATGATGTAACAAGACAGAAACTAACAAAGAGAAACAGACCATCTGAGGACTGTTTAAAACAAAATGACTACATACATACTGTATGTCTTATTATTGTATGTCTTAGTATGTTATATTTATAAAAATGATGTAGCAAGATAGAAACTACCAAGAAAGGAAGACATACAATCTGAGGCCCCTTGAAATGATTTTGCTACTAATAATTGCTACTTATTATTTTGCTTAATATATGCTTCATATACTTGTAGTGGTAGATGTGATTCCTAAACAAACCAACAACAGAAGTCAAGTCAGTGTCATGTAAAAGGTAGGCTTATGGGTTTAATGTGTTTATTGGATATAGTATATTAGTAATAAACAACCAAGAGTAACCTGTAGTAGTAGTAGCTGGGGTAGTTGTTGTCTCAGCAGATGATGATGTTATCATGACTAAAACAACATAATGAAATTGCATAATGGTTAATAATATTCAGTGCTCCATCACCAGTAGAAAATATTCAACCCCACCCCCCACCTCCCAACTACAGCTCTCACAACAGCAACTTATGAATGTACCTGCTGTACGGGTTGATGACAAACCACCCAGAGAAACAAGTAAATATGCAGGACTTGCACAAAACTTAGATTTTATATGCATTCATTTTCCAGATTTACAACATTAATATAGAAATATAAATTTGGACACTTGTAAAGTTGCTTTGTGACAACAACTGTTGTAAAAAGCACTATATAAATACATTTTGATTGATTGATTGAAATTCAGATTACGAGTTTTCTTATTAGAAAAAACCTTGGACATCAAAAATGTACAATTACTATACCTGTGTTCTTTGTAGGAGTAGTTGTACTTGTGATTCCTAAACAAGCCATCAACAGAGAAACGTCAGTGTCAAGGAAAGGCGGGCTTATGGGTTAGCTCACGGTTTATCAGTAATGACAAACAAGTACAGTAACCTGTAGTCGATGTTGGGGTAATTGTTGTCTCAGCAGAAGACATTTTCATGACTAAAACATCATAAAATGGTGTGCTAGTGCATCGTTCAGTGTTAAATCACCAGCAAAAAAAGTTCAAAACTACCCACTGCACATTTGATAACAATTCATGAATGTACCTGCTGTACTGGTCGATGATAAACCACCTAGAGAAACAAGGAAATGTGTAGGACTTGTATATGTAGAAAGAAATATTTCTGATTGACAGCACATAAATTAAACTATACAAATACCTTCAGACTGCCAGCTTTGTTATATTTACGAAAAAATGATGTAACAAGACAGAAACTAACAAAGAGAAACAGACCGTCTGAGGACTGTTTAAAACAAAATGACTACATACATACTGTATGTCTTATTATTGTAGACAGAAACTACCAAGAAAGGAAGACATACAATCTGAGGCCCCTTGAAATGATTTTGCTACTAATAATTGCTACTTATTATTTTGCTTATTATATGCTTCATATACCTGTAGTGGTAGATGTGATTCCTGAACAAACCAGCAACAGAAGTCAAGTCAGTGTCATGTAAAAGGTAGGCTTATGGATTTAATGTGTTTAGTGGATATAGTATATTAGTAATAAACAACCAAGAGTAACCTGTAGTAGTAGTAGCTGGGGTAGTTGTTGTCTGAGCAGATGATGATGTTATCATGACTAAAACAACATAATGAAATTGCATAATGGTTAATAATATTCAGTGCTCCATCACCAGTAGAAAATATTCAACCCCACCCCCCACCTCCCAACTACAGCTCTCACAACAGCAACTTATGAATGTACCTGCTGTACGGGTTGATGACAAACCACCCAGAGAAACAAGTAAATATGCAGGACTTGCACAAAACTTAGATTTTATATGCATTCATTTTCCAGATTTACAACATTAATATAGAAATATAAATTTGGACACTTGTAAAGTTGCTTTGTGACAACAACTGTTGTAAAAAGCACTATATAAATACATTTTGATTGATTGATTGAAATTCAGATTACGAGTTTTCTTATTAGAAAAAACCTTGGACATCAAAAATGTACAATTACTATACCTGTGTTCTTTGTAGGAGTAGTTGTACTTGTGATTCCTAAACAAGCCATCAACAGAGAAACGTCAGTGTCAAGGAAAGGCGGGCTTATGGGTTAGCTCACGGTTTATCAGTAATGACAAACAAGTACAGTAACCTGTAGTCGATGTTGGGGTAATTGTTGTCTCAGCAGAAGACATTTTCATGACTAAAACATCATAAAATGGTGTGCTAGTGCATCGTTCAGTGTTAAATCACCAGCAAAAAAAGTTCAAAACTACCCACTGCACATTTGATAACAATTCATGAATGTACCTGCTGTACTGGTCGATGATAAACCACCTAGAGAAACAAGGAAATGTGTAGGACTTGTATATGTAGAAAGAAATATTTCTGATTGACAGCACATAAATTAAACTATACAAATACCTTCAGACTGCCAGCTTTGTTATATTTACGAAAAAATGATGTAACAAGACAGAAACTAACAAAGAGAAACAGACCGTCTGAGGACTGTTTAAAACAAAATGACTACATACATACTGTATGTCTTATTATTGTAGACAGAAACTACCAAGAAAGGAAGACATACAATCTGAGGCCCCTTGAAATGATTTTGCTACTAATAATTGCTACTTATTATTTTGCTTATTATATGCTTCATATACCTGTAGTGGTAGATGTGATTCCTGAACAAACCAGCAACAGAAGTCAAGTCAGTGTCATGTAAAAGGTAGGCTTATGGATTTAATGTGTTTAGTGGATATAGTATATTAGTAATAAACAACCAAGAGTAACCTGTAGTAGTAGTAGCTGGGGTAGTTGTTGTCTGAGCAGATGATGATGTTATCATGACTAAAACAACATAATGAAATTGCATAATGGTTAATAATATTCAGTGCTCCATCACCAGTAGAAAATATTCAACCCCACCCCCCACCTCCCAACTACAGCTCTCACAACAGCAACTTATGAATGTACCTGCTGTACGGGTTGATGACAAACCACCCAGAGAAACAAGTAAATATGCAGGACTTGCACAAAACTTAGATTTTATATGCATTCATTTTCCAGATTTACAACATTAATATAGAAATATAAATTTGGACACTTGTAAAGTTGCTTTGTGACAACAACTGTTGTAAAAAGCACTATATAAATACATTTTGATTGATTGATTGAAATTCAGATTACGAGTTTTCTTATTAGAAAAAACCTTGGACATCAAAAATGTACAATTACTATACCTGTGTTCTTTGTAGGAGTAGTTGTACTTGTGATTCCTAAACAAGCCATCAACAGAGAAACGTCAGTGTCAAGGAAAGGCGGGCTTATGGGTTAGCTCACGGTTTATCAGTAATGACAAACAAGTACAGTAACCTGTAGTCGATGTTGGGGTAATTGTTGTCTCAGCAGAAGACATTTTCATGACTAAAACATCATAAAATGGTGTGCTAGTGCATCGTTCAGTGTTAAATCACCAGCAAAAAAAGTTCAAAACTACCCACTGCACATTTGATAACAATTCATGAATGTACCTGCTGTACTGGTCGATGATAAACCACCTAGAGAAACAAGGAAATGTGTAGGACTTGTATATGTAGAAAGAAATATTTCTGATTGACAGCACATAAATTAAACTATACAAATACCTTCAGACTGCCAGCTTTGTTATATTTACGAAAAAATGATGTAACAAGACAGAAACTAACAAAGAGAAACAGACCGTCTGAGGACTGTTTAAAACAAAATGACTACATACATACTGTATGTCTTATTATTGTAGACAGAAACTACCAAGAAAGGAAGACATACAATCTGAGGCCCCTTGAAATGATTTTGCTACTAATAATTGCTACTTATTATTTTGCTTATTATATGCTTCATATACCTGTAGTGGTAGATGTGATTCCTGAACAAACCAGCAACAGAAGTCAAGTCAGTGTCATGTAAAAGGTAGGCTTATGGATTTAATGTGTTTAGTGGATATAGTATATTAGTAATAAACAACCAAGAGTAACCTGTAGTAGTAGTAGCTGGGGTAGTTGTTGTCTGAGCAGATGATGATGTTATCATGACTAAAACAACATAATGAAATTGCATAATGGTTAATAATATTCAGTGCTCCATCACCAGTAGAAAATATTCAACCCCACCCCCCACCTCCCAACTACAGCTCTCACAACAGCAACTTATGAATGTACCTGCTGTACGGGTTGATGACAAACCACCCAGAGAAACAAGTAAATATGCAGGACTTGCACAAAACTTAGATTTTATATGCATTCATTTTCCAGATTTACAACATTAATATAGAAATATAAATTTGGACACTAGTAAAGTTGCTTTGTGACAACAACTGTTGTAAAAAGCACTATATAAATACATTTTGATTGATTGATTGAAATTCAGATTACGAGTTTTCTTATTAGAAAAAACCTTGGACATCAAAAATGTACAATTACTATACCTGTGTTCTTTGTAGGAGTAGTTGTACTTGTGATTCCTAAACAAGCCATCAACAGAGAAACGTCAGTGTCAAGGAAAGGCGGGCTTATGGGTTAGTTCACGGTTTATCAGTAATGACAAACAAGTACAGTAACCTGTAGTCGATGTTGGGGTAATTGTTGTCTCAGCAGAAGACATTTTCATGACTAAAACATCATAAAATGGTGTGCTAGTGCATTGTTCAGTGTTAAATCACCAGCAAAAAATGTTCAAAACTACCCACTGCACATTTGATAACAATTCATGAATGTACCTGCTGTACTGGTCGATGATAAACCACCTAGAGAAACAAGGAAATGTGTCTGACTTGTGGTATATGTAGAAAGAAATATTTCTGATTGACAGCACATAAATTAAACTATACAAATACCTTCAGACTGCCAGCTTTGTTATATTTACGAAAAAATGATGTAACAAGACAGAAACTAACAAAGAGAAACAGACCATCTGAGGACTGTTTAAAACAAAATGACTACATACATACTGTATGTCTTATTATTGTATGTCTTAGTATGTTATATTTATAAAAATGATGTAGCAAGATAGAAACTACCAAGAAAGGAAGACATGCAATCTGAGGCCCCTTGAAATGATTTTGCTACTAATAATTGCTACTTATTATTTTGCTTAATATATGCTTCATATACTTGTAGTGGTAGATGTGATTCCTAAACAAACCAACAACAGAAGTCAAGTCAGTGTCATGTAAAAGGTAGGCTTATGGGTTTAATGTGTTTAGTGGATATAGTATATTAGTATTAAACAACCAAGAGTAACCTGTAGTAGTAGTAGCTGGGGTAGTTGTTGTCTCAGCAGATGATGATGTTATCATGACTAAAACAACATAATGAAATTGCATAATGGTTAATATTATTCAGTGCTCCATCACCAGTAGAAAATATTCAACCCCACCCCCCACCTCCCAACTACAGCTCTCACAACAGCAACTTATGAATGTACCTGCTGTACGGGTTGATGACAAACCACCCAGAGAAACAAGTAAATATGCAGGACTTGCACAAAACTTAGATTTTATATGCATTCATTTTCCAGATTTACAACATTAATATAGAAATATAAATTTGGACACTTGTAAAGTTGCTTTGTGACAACAACTGTTGTAAAAAGCACTATATAAATACATTTTGATTGATTGATTGAAATTCAGATTACGAGTTTTCTTATTAGAAAAAACCTTGGACATCAAAAATGTACAATTACTATACCTGTGTTCTTTGTAGGAGTAGTTGTACTTGTGATTCCTAAACAAGCCATCAACAGAGAAACGTCAGTGTCAAGGAAAGGCGGGCTTATGGGTTAGCTCACGGTTTATCAGTAATGACAAACAAGTACAGTAACCTGTAGTCGATGTTGGGGTAATTGTTGTCTCAGCAGAAGACATTTTCATGACTAAAACATCATAAAATGGTGTGCTAGTGCATCGTTCAGTGTTAAATCACCAGCAAAAAAAGTTCAAAACTACCCACTGCACATTTGATAACAATTCATGAATGTACCTGCTGTACTGGTCGATGATAAACCACCTAGAGAAACAAGGAAATGTGTAGGACTTGTGGTATATGTAGAAAGAAATATTTCTGATTGACAGCACATAAATTAAACTATACAAATACCTTCAGACTGCCAGCTTTGTTATATTTACGAAAAAATGATGTAACAAGACAGAAACTAACAAAGAGAAACAGACCGTCTGAGGACAACAAAATGACTACTTACATACTGTATGTCTTATTATTGTATGTCTTAGTATGTTATATTCATAAAAATGATGTAGCAAGACAGAAACTACCAAGAAAGGAAGACGTACAATCTTAGGCCCTTTGAAATGATTTTGCTACTAATAATTGCTACTTATTATTTTGCTTATTATATGCTTCATATACCTGTAGTGGTAGATGTGATTCCTAAACAAACCAGCTGTAACGTTGCATGCGCAACGGAGCGAGGAGACGGACACAATCGCTGAGATGAGCGAGATTTAATACGGGGAATACCAAAAGCAGAGTTAAACGGACAGGCATGGGTCAAACCGGGAGGGCAGCCAGAACAAGAAAGGATAACGGGCATAATCAGACAGGGAACTAAACCGACGGGGAAACACAGAACAGGCAGACGAACACGGATGACGGTAAACACTAAGCGAACTCACAAGCGGGACCAAACAGCGAACAGGGAAGCACAACCAACAGCATGAACAACTGGATAGACAAAATCACGGATGACACGACTGGGGAATGACGGGACTTATATACATAGAACCAAACTAGGGACAGGTGATGGCAATGACACTGGGGCGTGGCAACAAACAAGGAATAAACGCGACAAACGAGCAGGGCGGGACAAACAGGCAGGGAACACGGACATGAGGGAACCCAGAGTGACAGCTACGAGAGGGGGCGTTGCCCTACGTGACAGAACCCCCCCCTCAAAGCGTGCCACTCCGGGGCACGCAAGGGCAGACAGGACAGGGACAGCGGACAGGGGACAGACCGGAGGGACAGGACCAGACAAAATAGGACGAGGGACCCGGGACACGGCAGGGACTGGAGACAGGGAGACAGGCCAAGAGCTGGGCCGGGACACGGCATGACACGGGACACAGGGAGACCGGATAGGGCCAGGGCGAGGCACAGGAGCAGGGCTGGACAGGACAGGACCGGGGACAGACACTGGAGCGGGGCCAGGGGACAGGGCAGAGGTAAACACTGAGGCAAACACGGCTTGGACGACGGCGACAGGGACAGGAACAAGGTGGGTAACAACTTGGGGAACAGACACGGGGACCGGGACAGAGACGACACCACCAGAAACAGACACGGGAACAGGAACACAGACCTTGACAGACACAACCACAGGGACAGGAACCAAAACAAAACCAGGGACAGGACTGGGGAACATGGGGAACCCGGGCACAGGAGCAGGAACACAGGGCGGAGCAGACAGTACACAGAGTCCATGCCCAACAGGGGGCAGCACAGTCTCTTGGGGCACAGGCGCGGCCGGGCGGCGGGCAGCGGGCACAGGCGCGGCCGGGCGACGGGCAGCGGGATCAGGCGCGGCCTGGCGACGGGCAGCGGGCACAGGCGCGGCCGGGCGACGGGCAGCGGGCACAGGCGCGGCCGGGCGACGGGCAGCGGGAACAGGCAGGGTCCGCTGGCGGGCAGCGGGAACAGGCAGGGTCCGCTGGCGGGCAGCGGGAACAGGCAGGGTCCGCTGGCGGGCAGCGGGAACAGGAGCCGGCATGGACGACCTCTCCTGGGTCGCGGGGACAGGAACCGGCGTGGACGACCTCTCCTGGGTCGCGGGGACAGGAACCGGCGTGGACGACCTCTCCTGGGTCGCGGGGACAGGAACCGGCGTGGACGACCTCTCCTGGGTCGCGGGGACAGGAACCGGCATGGACTGCCTACGGGCAGTGGGGACAGGAACCGGCACGGACTGCCTACGGGCAGTGGGGACAGGAACAGGCACGGACTGCCTACGGGCAGCGGGGACAGGAACCTGAGGTGAGGAGATGCACTCGGGGGGCGGAGCCACCAAGCCGACGTCCTCGGGGGGCGGAGCCACCAAGCCGACGTCCTTGGGGGGCGGAGCCACCAAGCCGACGTCCTCGGGGGGCGGAACCGCCATACTGACGTCATCGGGGGGCGTGTCCGCCAAGCCGACGTCCTCGGGGGGCGGAGCCACCATACTGACGTCATCGGGGGGCGTGTCTGCCAAGCCGACGTGGCTTGTACTCCCCCCCAAAAAATACTTGGGGGTGTCGTGATGTGTAGCTGGCAGGATCAGCGGCGGTAGGTCCTCTTCCTCAGGGTCTGGGTTGAGCCTGGAAGAACACACAGACACACACGCCCCTCGGTGGCTCTCTCTGCGATGGCTCCGCCTCCTCTGAGGTGTCGGGAGCTCGCAGCCGCCATTGAGAGCCAACCGAGGGTTAAGCCACGGCTCGTCTGTGCGCTCGTTCCGTCTGCCCGTTGCTTGTACCACAGGTTGCTCACCCCTGTGGTGTTCGCCAAGCAGGGCAGACTCCCAGCGCTCAATAGGAGTCTCGCCGCGAAAGCCAGTAGTGAGAGACTGCGCTTTTTTTGGTCTGCGACGAGACTTCCTTGTTCCCACAGCGCCAGGGGTATTCCTGTCTCCGGCTCGTTCGCGCTGTAACACATGAGAGTTAAACTGCACGGAAGCAGCCAACAACTCGTTACAGCGACCAAAGTCACCGGAGTCTCGCTCTCTCGCTGTGTCCTCGTTTGATCCGTGATTATGTAACGTTGCATGCGCAACGGAGCGAGGAGACGGACACAATCGCTGAGATGAGCGAGATTTAATACGGGGAATACCAAAAGCAGAGTTAAACGGACAGGCATGGGTCAAACCGTGAGGGCAGCCAGAACAAGAAAGGATAACGGGCATAATCAGGCAGGGAACTAAACCGACGGGGAAACACAGAACAGGCAGACGAACACGGATGACGGTAAACACTAAGCGAACTCACAAGCGGGACCAAACAGCGAACAGGGAAGCACAACCAACAGCATGAACAACTGGATAGACAAAATCACGGATGACACGACTGGGGAATGACGGGACTTACAGTTGTGATCAAATTTATTCAACCCCCACTGAAATAAAGTGTTTTGGCCAGTTTGACATTGATTTTGATCATTTCAGTCATCTTATTTACAATTATATCAAAGAGGCACTTATCCACCTTTTTCCTGGAATCCCAATGGGGGTTGCCATGACGTCTCACTATTTCCGTTCCCCGGTTTATTAGTTCCGGTCTCGCTAGCGTTTCAGCATCGCTAACCAAAACATTGCTAGTGAGACGAATAAAACTGGCTTTGATACCGATTACGTGCTTCAAGTATGAGCTCAGGCTCGACATGTTCCCTTGTCGGGTGCCATAACAACTCAAAAAATTGAAGTTGTTGTTGGAAAGTATATGCTTTGAACACCAGCAGCTTCGTAAACACTGTCCGCGTCCGGCTCCTTTTGTAGTAACTTGGATATTTTTTTCAACATTACTTAATCACATTTAAAATAATTTTATTAGATGCAGTACAATATAACAAAAAAGATGCCTTAATTGTCAAATTTGATCAAGCCAGTCCAAAAATATTCAAATTTAAATCGTCTGTAGTTTTTAATGCAATTAACCTACATCTTGTGATCAAGAAATGTGCGCTAGTTTTACCATGTGGCTAGTGCCCGCCGTGATCATGGTTCATCGGACCAACACGTTGTCTTGGGACCCTTAAAAACTACCTTAAACTGTACAGACTGGGATGAAACGTCAGGAAACAATAAACAAGAATATAATGTAACGGTCCACGTATCTATTAATATCTTTTGAACAGTCCCACAATGTTTTTGAATGGTCCAAATGCGAAGTTAAAATTCAAGCAGGCTCAAAAAGAAACAGGAGCACGAAATGCGAGTTCTTCTAACGGGATGAGAGAAAGTGGACATTCAATTATGTCATATTACCAAAACTCTGGGAAGAACCTCCTACAAACCGATTAAAACAGCGATTTATTTACAGCGCGCTTGCGATCACTGACCTCGCTTATGCCCGGTTCACACTACACGATCTTAGGCTGGTTTTTCAGTCGCCGACTGTTTTTTGTAGATCGCCGACAGAAACTGTGGTCGGAGGCAAATCGGCGATCACTCGTCGCTCGCTCAGTTCTGTAGTGTGAACTGCTGAAAGACGCTCGCCGAGCCATCGCCGACGACCGGCAGATATCTAGCATGTTTAATATCTAGCCCGGTCGGCGACTGAGAGTCTTTGTGAGCCCGCGTCGCCGATCAGTCATGTAGTGTGAAAGCCACAACAACTGAAAGACTCGCGATTACAGCACAACCAGTCATGTAGTGCGAACGGCACAAAAACCTGACGACTGAAAAGTCGTGTAGTGTGAACCTGGCATTAGACAGCGCGACCGGAGAAAAATGTTTGCGGCTCAATCATGATCATGCGGGGATATCCAAGTAACTACGTTTTGCTTTGCATTCCATACCGAAGGGAAGGAGCCTAGCGTGGCTTGCAGTTTTAAAACTGAAATACCATCCGAAGAGGATATATGTTTGCTCGTTTCACTTTGTTGAAAAGAAGCCTATAGGCTGTATACAGAGCTGTATACAGAGCTGCATCCTGACCCGGAGCTGTATTTGGGTTACGATAGACCACCCCAAAAGAAGAGACGAATAGTTCGCATGAGCCAAACGGATCTACAAACAGTTATAGTAAAAGTAAAACTACAAACAAACGAGATATTATACATATAATTTATTGTTTTTCAATGTTTCACAACATACGTTCTGCAATGCACGAGTAACCCACTGTCTCCACTACTCCACTCTCCCTCAGCATTACCCACGCCTGATGTTTACCTCGGCTCACGGTCTCACTTGGCTCTACCTCAGCTTTAAAAAAATGAAATCACCATGTTTTTTATACAATACATTTCCTATTTTGTTGCTATAAAGGTAGTTGTATGCCTCTGTTCTTTTATAATTCCGTAGCTCTTCGCCATCTACGCCTTCGGGAAAGACGAAGTAATTGACTATCAATATCGCTAACTTCAGGCCACAGCTTCATGTTATCAACCCACTCTGAGAGCGCGGAGGGGTGGGGCACTGTTAAAACACAGTCACCACAACTTTTTAAATCGCTCGTACTGTGCAGCCACCTAGTATTCTGGGCCATGTTTTATTAATAAATCCGCAACGAACGTCCACTTTCTGATTCACTCTTAACGTAAACACTACAACCGGAAACCAACAACCGGTTTCAGCTACGAATCATGGGAAAGGTTAAAGTTCAGGAAAATCGTGGATAAATTAGACAAACATAACATAATATTTATGATGGAATAACCACAAATGTCTTTACTGTGCTCACATCATTATCAGTTTTATTCAACCCCCTAGTGACATTATTTTTTAGTACTTAGTACAACATCCTTTTCCAGTTATGACAGCTTTCAAGCGTGAAGCATAGCTTGACACAAGTGTCTTGCAGCGACCTATGGGTATCTTAGCCCATTCTTCATGGGCAAAAGCCTCCAGTTCAGTCACATTCTTAGGCTTGCACACTGCAACTGCCTTCTTTAGGTCCCACCAGAGGTTCTCAATTGGATTTAAGTCTGGTGATTGCGATGGCCACTCTAGAATGTTCCAGCCTTTCATGTTCAACCATGCTCTAGTGGACTTGGATGTGTGCTTCGGATCATTGTCCTGTTGGAAGGTCCAACGTCTCCCAAGCCGCAGGTTTGTGACTGACTTCATCACATTTTCCTCCAAGATCTCCTGGTACTGAAGGGAATTCATGGTACCCTGCACACATTGAAGCTTTCCTGTACCATTAGAAGCAAAACAGCCCCAAAGCATAATTGACCCCCCGCCATGCTTCACAGTAGGCAAGGTGTTCTTTTGTTCATAAGCCTGGTTCTTCCTTCTCCAAACATAGCGCTGGTCCATTGTCCCAAACAGTTCTAATTTAGTTTCATCTGACCACAGTACACTGTCCCAAAACCTTTGTGGCTTGTCCACATGACTTTTGGCATACTGCAGTCGACTTTTCTTGTTCTTTGGAGTCAGCAAGGGGGTGCGTCTGGGCGTTCTGGCATGGAGGTCTTCGTTATGCAGTGCGCGCCTTATTGTCTGAGCTGAAACTTCAGTGCCCACATCTGACAGGTCTTTTTTCAGTTCCTTAGCAGTCACGCGGGGATTTTTCTCCACATTACGCTTCAGGTAGCGCACAGCAGTCGCGGTCAGGATCTTCTTTCTGCCACGACTAGGTAACGTTTCCACTGTGCCCTTTAACTTGAACTTGCGAATGATACTTCCGATAGTGTCTCTTGGAATATTTAACAACTTCGCAATCTTTTTATATCCATTGCCATTCTTGTGAAGAGCAATAACCTCTTCTCTTGTCTTCTGGGACCATTCTCTTGCCTTCACCATGCTTGGAAACACACCAGTAGATGTCTAGAAGGAGCTGAGTATCACAGTCCTTTTAAATCTGCCTAATTGGTGCTTATCATGCTTGATTGCTGCTCGTTGACATCCACAGATGTTTTCAATACCTGATGGAAAACACTGGAATGAACCTCTGTTCTTAGGAGTGGTAGTCGTAAAGGGGTTGAATAATTGTGTCAATGAAGAAATCACAAAAAGGCCATTTAATACTTTATGACAAAAAAAATTGATGCTATCTTAGTTGCATTTAGTTCTTTAACAAGTCCTTGTAAGATTTCATTATGAACACAATTACAAATGTGCACTGAATTCCATAAAACCCTTCGCAGCATTGGGGGTTGAATAAATTTGATCACAACTGTATATACATAGAACCAAACTAGGGACAGGTGATGGCAATGACACTGGGGCGTGGCAACAAACAAGGAATAAACGCGACAAACGAGCAGGGCGGGACAAACAGGCAGGGAACACGGACATGAGGGAACCCAGAGTGACAGCTACGAGAGGGGGCGTTGCCCTACGTGACACCAGCAACAGAAGTCAAGTCAGTGTCATGTAAAAGGTAGGCTTATGGGTTTAATATGTTTAGTGGATATAGTATATTTGTGACGATGGGGTCGTGGTGAAGGATGAGACACGAATCCCTCTTGTGGCGACAGACGTCACTTTTATTTTAAACAGATATTGCGCAATAGCGCACGATAAACACTCACACAATCAGCACAACGTGCAGACATAGACAACGACGAGCACAGGACACTGCGCGAGCGCACATTAAATAGACAAACCACATTAGCCCCACGTGATCACGAGACGATTCACAGGTGAGACTTATTAATCACACAACAAAACCCTAACCACGTATATACACGGACGCAGACAAAGCACGTGGACAACGTTTACACACGCCCAAAAGGGAGGGGCCGGGGTCCTCAACGTGACAATATTAGTAATAAACAACCAAGAGTAACCTGTAGTAGTAGTAGCTGGGGTAGTTGTTGTCTGAGCAGATGATGATGTTATCATGACTAAAACAACATAATGAAATTGCATAATGGTTAACATATAATGGGCTTCGTCCCACTTACATTACAGATATCTGTAACTACATTACAGATATCTATATATTTAAGATATCTCTAATTATATTTTAACTAGGCAAAATGTCAATATGAGATATCTCCTATTACATTCTGACTAGTATACATTACGTAATATTCACCATTGATTTGTATGGAGGCTCAAGTTCAAGATATCTGCAATTAATTACTGACTATCTGAAACGTACATTTCAGATATCTACAATTAAATTATTACTAGTCAAAAAGTCCATTACAGATATCTCGTTTTTTGCTCTGACTAGTCATTATTCTAATTAAAGATATCTTAAACATGCTCATTATTTAAGATAACAAACATATTTTTAGATATCTGAAACTAAGATTTGACTAGTGTAAATTAAATATCAGATATCTTGAAAGTAAGTAATGACTAGGCAAAACAAAGTTAGGGATATCCAGAACTGCATTTCTGACTAGTCAAAAGTCATTTAAAGATATCTACAAATAAATTACAGATATCTTGAACATTTTGATCTAGACATTTTTTAAAATTCCTGTTATCTTGAATAATTATTCTGACTAGTCGGAATGTGTTTGTAGATATCTTCAATAATCATTCTGTCTAGTCAATACGTCCCAGATTTACGTAGCATTTTGGCGCCAAGCTTGGCACTCTTTGTATTTGCTAATCAGTGGTCTGCATACGATGTCAGGACAGTCGAACTCGCATTCTCGTGTTTTTAACACGATTTTTAGTGCCGCATAATCCATACTGTTGAGCTCTCAAGATTGTGGCGTTTTTCACGACGCTGAAGTTGGTTACTTATTCGCAGTTTGAGATTCGTTTGGTTACTTATTCGGCGGCTGAAGTTGGTTCCTTATTCAAAAAGGGTGTGTTCACGATGCATGTTTGCTGCGCACTTTTTTTAAAGCGATAGATTAAACAAACGAGAGTAGGAGCAAACATTTAAGAGGTTATTGTTTCCCATACTGATTTTGTGAATGTAGAAAAAAAATTAAAATTTAATTGAAAGCATTCCTTTTGTAAATGGTTTCTATTTCAAGTCGTTCCAATTGTACGGGATTTGTACATGATGATTGAATTCGTCAGCATGTCTAACGTAAGGAAACATATTCTTAGATTTAAAAACTAAAAACAATGAAATGCTGTTCTAGAACACAAATTAATCGAAAGAAGAAATACCAGCACACAACATGGCATATTGAGCAGTGGGCATATAGGTGAACGCGTTTAAAGGGGCAGTTTCAGAGGCTTATTGAAGGACTTATTAATGGTGGGCCAGAGAAATAACAAATGCATCATTAAGAACAGGTCACTCTCTAAAGCCTGGTTTATACTTGACGTGTCGCGAGCGGCACGAGGGTCCGCACGGCGAAAATGACGTAATCGCTGTGGCTCCGCCCATGCACGAGGGCCTCACGCGCTGTCGATTTGCGAGGTCGTGCACCTCTCGTATTTTGTAGCTTCAGCGCGATGAACAAAGTCATGTTTGCAGGGTTCATACACCTTTACAAGGTGGAATTAAAGCACTTGTACGTCACTTTCAAGGTCCATTTCAATATTTCCCAGCATGTTAAACTTAATTAAGTTAAATATTTATACATATACTCGAAATGATTCGCTTTTTATCACATTATTTAATGGTTGTTTATTTTCAAAACGCCCAATCTTAACATCTTCACGTTCTCTCATGTTTCGTCCTGGAGTTACAAGAGGCTCGTATTTGTTAACGTAATATAAGAGAACTGTTCAGTCAGACAGATATTTGTTGTGAAACGAAGTAGTCTTTATTTATTATTATTTAGTCTAAATTCCAGCACTTTTCAAACCTGAAACACAAAGCAACATTAAAATTTGTCAGGTAAATGTTCATTCCCCTGTTTTTGAGGGGTGTTTCTTTATACTACCACATATCGTTACGGACAACACCGCAAAGCCATATTTACGTTTGATGCCTGGTGTAGCGTCAAGTAAAAATGTTCTTTCACCAGTTTTGCAGGGGTTTTTTATTCTCCACTGCCACCTATCGTTTCAGAGAACACTGCAGTGAAACTCGCAAAAGTATAAACGCCTACACCGTTCGCGCGAGGTGGGCGGAGTCACGTGCTACGGTCACTCGAGAAAGTATAAACCAGGCTTTAGAGAGGAACCTGATTTACCTCATTTAATACCTCAAATCTATCTGGAAACACGGCATATTGAATAGTTAAGTGCACAGAAAGTGCACTGAAATGATTCAGAGGGGCACGTTCAGAGGCCTGCTGTATGCCTATAAGGCGTCAGGCCAGACAAGCAACACATGCATCATACGTAAACTATTGTTACTATCTGTAAGAGAAACCTCATTTTGGCCTGGCCCAGCATCATTTTATGTCTCAAATCTATCAGGAAACATGGCATATTGAGTAAAGTGCATAGGCAAAATAGTTCAGAGGGGCAAGTTCAGAGGCCTGCTGTATGCCTGTAAGGTCTTGGGCCAGGCAAAACTCAATTGTATCATACATAACTAGTTCCTATATGTATGAGGAGCCTGACTTTGGCCTGGCCCAGCGTCATTTTATGCCTCAAATCTAACTGCAAACACAGCATATTGAGTAAAGCGCACAGGTGGCACGTATTCTGCATGTTTGTATGGAAAAGCAATGCATTTTGTGGATTGCATTTCCATTTTTGCCTCCATTTTTTGTATGGTTTCATCACCATACATGTTGTCTCCGCATTAATCCTATAGTCAACATTAAGTCACAAGAAGTCATTCCAGTAGATGATTTGGATGATTTGGGAAACTGTCCAATTTCAAATGCAATTTTGTAATGTCAGCAGTCAGAGTCTGCTTTTAATTTTGTGAGTGTTTTCCATGTATTCCACTTATGAGACCACATCCAGTCATGTAGAACAAGGTGTGGAGTATTTAATGGAAAGCAGACAAAGTGAGAAAAAAAAAATCCAATGTCAATATTCCTAGGAGCAGAACTCGAGGCGGTAAGACAACAAGATAAGAGGGACAAAGCAAACTTGTGAGAAATAGACAAAGCAGGTTGCACCTTGCTGAGCTGCTGTGACACCCTGCCTGTAGTTTCCTCCATCTGTCTTGTATCTCCTCTTTAGATTGTTTAAAAAGACTCCTTGTATTTTGGTGTGTGGTTGCTAAGTCTTATGCCTTAAGTTCTGAACTTTGTTGTTGTTATTCTTCATTTTGGTGATGTTTATATGAATATTTACACTGCTGCTTCATTTTTTTGCTTGTTCTGCTTCCCTCCCTGTGTTTTAAATCCTGCTGTGTTATCTGGCATGTATTGCATAAATACTCAGAGAAAGCAATAGAAAGTTACATTACTGTATGTACTGAATTCTTCTTAAATGATCAAAATAGACCAAATAGACAATATAACAAAATGATCAACAAGACAAGTATGTAAAAAAGCAAGAAATACCCAAATGTATCAACTTTTAAAATCAGTGGACAAAGTTATTGTACCTGTCGTCTCCATAGTCACAAATGAAGTAGGGATTCCTAAATAAACCAGAAACATACATTTCAGTGTCAAGTATTAAAGTTTAGGATAAAAAAGATTACTATATTACAAAAATAGTAATAGACCTAACCTGTAGCACTTAGTGTTGCATTGTTTGTTGTCTCAGTTGCAAATGAAGATCCATTAATCTCTAAATGAACAATGTAAACAGACATGCAAATCAATGCATCAACCACAGCAAACTAAATATTTTTGTCCATGCAGGAAAAGTTGTACTACTAATTATTCCAAAAATTACAAGTTAGTGTAGTTTTTAGAAGTTTAGTAGAAGTTTTACATTTTAAAGCTTTTATGAACATATTAAGTAATTATGTATTGTAACGCGTGGTGGAGGAGGCAGGCACAATGAAGTTTATGGTGAACATACACTGTGCGAACGCACATTATATAGGTGATTAACACAGACCCTCGTGATCCACAATGCAGTAATTCACAGCCCTACCAAGGCAATTCCATTAGGATAGCCAGTTTGACTTAACGTCATGTTCTTGCACTGTGGGTGGAAGAAACTCACACAGGCATGGGGAGAAATTCCACCTAGATAGGGATTCAAACCTGAGTTTCAAACCCACTCAGAAGCAAATGTGCATTACGGTAGGCCTGTGCAATTTGTATTTCTATTTTCAATAAAATAAATAATAAACAAGAAACCAAATAAAATTTTACGTAACATAAACAAGAGTTGGCAATTTTTATATCAGCAGCAGAAAATGTTGGAATGAAAAACATGTATTGTACATTACTCTGAAACTGCAATTGTAGGTATACCTGTTGAATTTGCAGAAAACAACGTAGTTGTTGATAATTCTACAAGGAAACACAGTAACACAATCAAATTATAAATGATGAAATATGTTTATGCCTGGAATTACTGAATGACAGATGATTAATCAAAATTTTCTACAGGGGGATTGGCAAAAAAAATTAAATACTAAATCCTGGTGATCATATTTTCCAAGCAGCAACTCCCAGTGCTCCCAATGCACTAGAAGCCAGATTTCAGATTCTCACAAATTTCAGGTTCATGTGTAACAGAAAACCGCAAGATTGAAGACAATTTGGAAAAAGCAAAGAGGAATGGTGGGCTAGAGGGAAATCTACAGGACAGTCCTTGAACTACACCCAATGTTGCTTAAAAAGTCAGACGTGTTTGCTGATTGTTATGTATTTGAATACTGGTATACCCTATGTACAGCCAGAACGCCTAATATCAGTTGGATGATTATATGTTCTTATCAAGATTTTCTAAACAAGGTATAATGATTCAATTCTAGACAATGACATTTATAGAACACACCTAGTGTCTTAAAGCTTCAAAATGGTCTCATGCTGGTACTACAAAATGTAAGATGCATACCATGTTAACTTTCAAGATATCAGTTTGTTCTAAAACTAGTGCAACCTTCTGGTGGTGAAAAGCATTACCTGGGTCAGACCTTGGAGTAATGGTTCTCACATCTGAAGAAGGGACACATTAAAACAAATGTGATCAAACACTTGGAACATGCTTAAAAATTATAGTACAGGGATTACAAAACAAGCAACAGTACCTGCGCAGTAAGCTGCATAACACACGCCTGGATTGACAAACTGGTATACATAATAGTTGCTCGGACATGCTTTGACTTGGATGAAGGTGGAGCTGAAGATACAGCAGTGGGTCCCTGCATTTGCACAGACCTGGCGAGTGACAACTCCATCGTCTATCTGAGGGTGAGCGCCATTGAGCCACAGTGTGTAATAAGTACCACAGCTGAATACATTCACACAGTTCTCTGCCATACGGATGTTCATCCTGTAATAGAGGAGGCGGTACCAGATGTTCCCATTGAAGTTGTTGTCACAAAAGTTCTTTCCTGTTGCGTTGGTGGCTCTCCAGGGCTCGTCCAGAGAAGTGTAAGAAATGCAGGGATCATAACTGGGTTGGCTGAGAACAACTGACATGAAAAGAGTGTAGTGAGCTATGTGTTTCACAATAATATGCTATCAGTCATCTTGTCTGTGTCTCATATTTGCCTGAACGTATCTATACGTACGTATTTTGCACTGTGCTAGTGAACATGGGTGGAGGCTATACGGGTGGAGCCTATACGCGAGTGTGATGTCACAAACACCTAGATACATGTGCTCCCTCAGGCCCCGTCCACACGACGCTGGAGATTTTTAAAAACTGAGGTTTTTGTCTCCGTTTTCAAAAATATCTACGTCCACACGACGCCGGAGATTTTTAAAAACGGAGGTTTTTGTCTCAGCGTTTTTTTGTCAGCGTTTTCCTAAACATGCGTTTTCCCCGTCCACACGAATACGCCGAGACCGGAGTTTTCAAAAGTCTCCACCTTGGAAGGCGTTTTCAAAAACCTCCATTTTCGGTGACCGAAAACGCCATTTTCGTGTGGACGGGAGGCTGAAACGGAGACAAAAACCTCTGTTTTTAAAAATCTCCCGCGTCATGTGGATGGGGCCTCAGTCATGCCCTTACTGGTGCCTGGTTGATGCCTTATTATACCACAGTTAGTTCCGACCCTACAATGTGATTGGCTGAGAGGCGATCTAGAAGTGCCAATATTACGTTATAGCACTGTAACCGAAGCTCTCCATGTATTACTCCGCCACATACAGGTAACCTAGCAACGAAGCAGCGTTTACAAGCCAAACAGCGCAACTACAAACAAGCAGCAACATTATCAAAATGAATTACAGGGAGTTTGTTAAATCTATTGGCGTTGAAAGCATTTGTTTCGATCTGAAACTGGAGGATGAAGCTATAAATGACCAGCCTGATTCCTCCAATGAGCCAAGGTTTGTCACGCTTACAAACAATGATTTGGATGAGCTGGAAATGCAGAGAAACTAAGTTAATACCGTAAAACAAAAGTCCGGTGCTCTTAATGTATTTACATCCTGGTTAAAGAGCAATGACATTGCTGTCGATTTTAGTATTATCAACAAAAATGAAATGAATCAGCTTTTACGACATTTTTATGGATCCGTCAGAAACGTGAAGGGAGAGTTATATAGCAAGAGCTGGACTGAACAGATACCTGACCGAACTTCTAATCAGCCGTGGATGGTCAATAATTGTTGTACTTTATTTTTAATAAATACAACTTTATCAACAGTTGTTTTTGTGTATATTTACTGCTATAATATTTATTGGGTAAGGCTGTTCCAGTGTTGTGTAAGTTTAGCAGCAAGCCATTGAATGGAACTATTTTAACTGGCGGAGTATTTTTAACCAAACAGGTCGTATTTTCTCGTCCTCTTTAACTCAAAATCTTTCAATAAACAGCGAAAATTGAACTGTGGTATAATCGCAATAATACACTCGAGGTTCGTGCTATAACGTGTAATATTGGCACTGCTGTGCTGATCAACGCAACGCACTACGACCGCAGCACAGCAGTGCCAATATTACACGTTATAGCACTCCCTCTCGTGTATTATTGCTTCATTGTAGTTACATACAGAAACAGTTGTCTTCCATCTTCCACTAAGGAGAAAGAAGAGGACTGAGTGTCTTCATAAGGATTTAGTGTTATATTGATTACTGATTTAGCTGAAATGTGGTAAGGCAGCCTCTATTCCTTATCCAACTGATCCTAATAATCTCCAGCATATATTGTTGAATATTTGTTTCAAATAAGATACTGAACATTTTCATAGTTGTTTCTAGTGAATAATCCAGTTATTAACAGAACACTACACAGGGGTCCAGAGTGCGACCTAATTTCTCAATGGTGCGACAAAAAAAATCTGAGGTCGCACCAGTGCGACTAGCTGTTTGATGGGGAAAAGTCTCTGTGGTCCCTGTGGTTCAACAACAGACCAGTGTTAATTTCATTGACGAATAAATTTTGTCAGTTTTTTTCATAACAAAAACTAAATAAAAACTATACGAAGGGATTAAAACGATGACTAAATTAATGGACATTTTCGTCAACAAATAAAAACGAGACAAAAATATTGGCCAGCGACGACATCCAATCACACCTGATTTAGTTTAGTGAAAGGTAGGGATAAGTTAAGAAGAGATCCAACTGTAATTTAGCGTACACGGAGAGGCGGGACAAAGCGGGTAACCGTCCAATCAGAACTAACGTCTTCACATCGCTCAGAACCCTGGAAGACCATACCAGCCTGTGAACTGTGGTCACTCATGAAATTCAACTCGAAGTTAACTCGACAATGTCAGCAGGGATAAAGATGAGTGGCGATATATGGACACATTTCTCCTTTGACTTTGAGAAAAACAATTCAGTGTGTAAACCATGTGGGACGACGACGCCGGGAAAAATACGACAAATGAAACGACATCTGCGGGCTATGGCATTGCTGTTTTTATGGCACACTGTTTTATATAAAATGTAATATGTATTGTTCATAACAAACTCCATGTTTTTTCAGGTAGAGCGGGCCTAATGGTCTTTAATGTTTTGTTATTGTTATGCTCAATAACTAAGTTCAGGGGTGGGTTTCCCGAAACGTTCGTAACTCTAAGTACTTCGTAACCTCGTACTTACGAATATTCTTAAATTTACGAGTGTTTCCCGAAACTCTTCGTAACTTACGTCATTCTTATAGTCGTTCGTAAGTTAAGAATCTCCGGACCCATTCGTAACTCACTAAGTACTTCTTAACTCGAAGCTCTCGTGCAGTTCTACTTCAAAAATAATAGAGGCGCTAATTTCACTCGCGCGGGTTTTAATCACGGCATTACTACATTTGCGTTTATGTGTATAATTAGCCTAGTAGCCTATTTTCTTTTGAAGTATTTACATCACATATACCACAATGTGTCAACAGAAATCAAATGTACTACTTTGAATTATTTAGCATTAGTTTATATCTTCCCAATATTTAATTAAATCTCTCCGTTCATCATCGTGCAGTCAACAGCGTTTCAGACTCAAAATTTATGTATTCTTTGCAAAGAAATGGATACAAGTTGGCCTATTAAGCTTGTTTTAACTTAACCAATAAAATTGATTGATTAATCGGTAGCACATATAAGTAACTTGGATTAAGGCTAGCAATTGTGCTCGTGTGATGAACATAGCAGCTCTTCAGAGTACTGGACATAATTTAAGAAGACGACGTAATCCACTAAGCCATGTAGTTCGCCTGAATACAGAATTTTGCCCTTAGTTCCACGACGCAGTTACTGACCGCCCTCTGATTTTATGCCACAGACTGTTCTGGAGACTGTTGGTGATGCCCACGGACTAAGCAAAGCTGACATCTAAATGTGTGCATGCTGTTACTAAAGCATTGCTTCGCCATGCAGCCCCCTGAGTCCTGCCCCCTTATTTGTGACTTGACTACAGTTTTTTTTGTTTTTTTCTGAATTTGATGAACTTCCTCGAGCTATTGAAAACAGTAGGCTATACGTTTGTTTTTGGCTCAGTTCACTCGACAGAAAGTTTCATTTTCTCTGCTTGTTTGCCATGGTTTTGAATAACGTGTGAAAGGTTAATTGTGTGCCCTATTTATAGCCTTGATAAAAGCCTACAATCGCTCAAAATTGCAAAGGTAATAATATGTTCTACTCATTTTTTCCTTATACTTGAAATGTCAACACTTATTAGTTGTTAGTTTTTATGATTGTCATTTTGCCAATGATGCTTTTGCGGCGTAATTATGAAAAAATTTATGTAAATCGGTGGTTCGGTTTTCGACTAGCGGAGATTTTCCAGTGTAGCTGCAGAGGCGGGGTCAACTAAGAACTACTTAGAACTCGTTCGTAAATTTGGAGACTACGAAGGCTTTTGGGAAACACTCGTAAATTTGGCGTTTGTCACGTATGACCGTGTCCCCCTCCGTTAGCTGTCACTCCGAACCCCTCGTGTCTGTGTTCCGTACCTGTTACCCCGCCCCGCTCGTTTGTCTCTGTGATTACCTCGTTAGTTCCCACGCCCCTTGTTATTACCATCACCTGCCCCTTGTTTAATGTCATTGTATTTAAGCCCCTGAGTCTCCCTTGTCCTTTGTCTGGTATTTTGATTGATTTTGATGTTTGACTGTTTGATCGTTATACCTGGCCTTAGTGTGTTCTTGTTTTTTGATTCATTGTCTGTTCTCGTGTTCCCCTGTCGTCGTTATGCCCGTGTTCGCCTGTTATTCGGACTGCCCTCCCGTTATCGACCCGGACTGGCTAAGTGACGACGAGTATGGTATTCCCTTCAATAAATCTCGCTCTTCTCAGCGATTGTGTCCGCCTCCTCGCTCCGTGGCGCAAGCCTCGTTACAGCGTTCTTAAAGTTACGTCGTTCTTAAAGTTGTTCGTAACTTTCTAAGATCGTTCGTTATCGGGAAACCCACCCCAGGTCAATAAAGTTGTTTGGAAATCTGTTTTTGTATATATTGCACATACAAATGATAATATTCTGTAACTGGTTAATAAATTTCATTTTGTGCAAGTGTATATAATGACCATTTATATTTTAGGCAACTAAATTCTAATGATAATTAGTTGACTAAAACTAAAAACAACTCCAATGACTTGTGACCAAACTTATGACCAAAACTAAATTACATTTTAGTCAAAAGACTAAAACTAAATCAAAAATTGCTGTCAAAATTAACACTGCTCCCCTCTGCCTTTTACCGGCAGGCAGCAGCACACAGATCATCAGATGAGACAGAGATGATAATCAAGTTTAACGTTGCCTACAATATTGCAAAAGAAGAAATTCTTCAGAAGAAAAATGGCTTGAACGTAAACCCGACATACTGCAATGATGTCGCGTGCGACAAATTGTTAGTTAATTATTTACAAGTCAATATTGTCTATATGGACAGCAATAAAAAAGTGAAACTGGTAAAACTGCAGTGTTAAATGTGATTCAGTCGAAAATTTGGGTGCACCTAACTTTTGTGCTGGTGCACCTAAGAAAAAAAGTTAGGCGCACCAGTGCAACCAGTGCAAAAAGTTAGTCTAGAGCCCTGCTACATCTTGGTGCATTTTGGCTAGTGTACTGAGACATTTTCAATTTAACAAACACAGCCTGCTTTATACAGGTATAGGTGAAGGTGTAGGTGAACCATATAAGAGCACTATAACACTAACAGATGCGAGTTTCATGATTTGATCTTTCTGTAACTAAATTTGTATATATCATTACTAGGGGTGGGACGCGATAAAAACATTAATCTAATTAATCAGAAGCTTTGTAATTAATTAATCAAAATTAATCACATTTTAATCGCATTTCAGTATTTAACATGAGAAATATTAATTTAAGTTTGAATGATGAATGAATCAATGAACATAATCATAAATTTCAACATCTTGTTTATTTTTCCACCAGTCTACTACACAGACCAATAGATGAGTGCAGAAAACAGTGCAAACAGTTTTCAGAACACTGGAAATTCTGACCAAAAATTTTGTTTAATTTTGGGAGTTTTGCTCAGGATATTGGAAGAATAAGAAGAACTGAAGTAAATCAGAAGATGTTTTTTAATACCATTTTAGATGGTGGACGTTTTCTTTTATTTCCCAGGCCTCTGCTACAGGCATCTCCATAGTGCCTAGAAGTGGTCTTCTGCATGATCAAAGCCAATGACTGGATCTTCCATTCATCATCTATAATATGAGCTGTCACACCGAGATAATTCTTGTTGCTAACAGAAGTCCACTGATCCCCAGTCAGAGCCACATTTGTGGCGCTCTTCACAATAACCCGTTTTACTTCCCTTTCCTCATCATACAGCTGCTGGATTTTCTTCGACATTGTCTTTCTGGATGGCAGTTCATAACTTGCATCAGTTGACGCAATTTGCAGCACTTCTTGTAAGCCTTTATCTTCGACCACAGAGAGCAAACAACACTGCAAATAATGTGACGCGTCAAGTTTAAACGCCTCTGCCGCTCACGCAAGGTGTGTGGAGTCGTGCGCTACGTCCACTCACGGAAGTTTAATCCAGTCTTAATGGTCCAGTGAAGGTAATTTAAAAACCAGGACATTTCCTCACTTAAAAAAACCCGGGACGCCCTGGACAGGATGTGAAATACGGATGTTTGGTCATCCTATTGTACTAGGAATTCATTTAGCAGCTAAGTTATCATTACTGACCTGCGCGTTAGCCCCAACATGTTTTGCGTTGAGGTGATAACAAAGGGTGGAAGTGCTCCTGTGATAAGCGAACTCCTTCCTGCATAAAGTGCACTTTTTGTGTTTGTACTTCCATCTGGAAGTTTCTTATATTTAAATTTCCCATCCTCCAGCGTAGCCTCTTCAGTCATCTCCATCATGCTCATCTTATTGTGCGTCCATATAATCTGTATGTCTGGAACTCGTGCACTGAGAAACATTCCACGATGCGAAAGTGCCTCATGCGTTAAATGGCGTAAATTTTTTTTTGTTTGTTAATTTCCCTGTAATTAATTAATCGAAATTAATGCATTAAAGTCCCACCACTAATCATTACTTATATTATTTTGTTTGATGATGGTAACAAGTTGTTATAATGTCATAATGTTTAATGGGGCTTAATAAATAAGCAACTAGTCAACTGGACTTGTCCTTGTACCTAACATTAAGGACCAGTGACTGACAGAGACCATATAAACTTGCCTTACTGCATTATTAGGTGATAACTTTAATGGGGCTCAGAATCCCTGATGGTGTCTCTAAATGTCCTGCATGCACCTAGATGATTCCTATTTTGAGACAGTCCTTGTCAATGTTGAGCTGGGATGAAGCAAAAATTTTAGCCTTCTAAAAATCTCTGATGACTGAAAGCTGTAACGGCGAGGTGGCAGCACGATGAGGCGAGTGCGATTTGGATAAACAGACGTTTTTTTGGCTGCAGGTTGCGTGGATAGCACTCAATGAACAGCTGACACATAAATGTGTGGACTCCATGGACGTAGTTTTGATTTCATAAGTGGGGGGGACACAACCTGGGGTGGCGAACTGTTGAGCGGGGGGGTTGAATGAAAATTGTTGAGCGCTGTGAACAAAAATTGTTGAGCGGGGGGGGGGGGGGGAGCTCGGAGCTGCATGATCCTAATGCTAGATTTGTCGCTATTTGGATATTGTTTTTTTAACCGTTAAAAAGTGGGGGGGACATGACTTCGTCGCTACTTAAATATTTGGTTTTAACTGTAAAAACTGGGGGGGACCAAAACCGGCTTTTGAAAAAGTGGGGGGGACATGTCCCCCCCGTCCCCCCCCAAAACTACGTCCGTGGTGGACTCGGATAAAGTTGAGCACAGGACATTGTGTGAACACACTAAACGAGACATGCGTGATGACGAGACGAGCCAGGGGAAACGGATGAACACATGCATGTTGAACCACATAAGGTCAATACACATATGAACATAACCAGATGTAAACTACACCTACACATGCATGTTGAACCACACCCAAGGTCAATACACATATGAACATAACCAGATGTAAACTACACGTACACATGCATGTTGAACCACACCCAAGGTCAATACACATATGAACATAAACAGATGTAAACTACACCTACACAAAAGGTGTACATGCCCAAAGGGAGGGGCAAGGGTCTGTAACGTGACAAAATTTATTAATTATTTATTAATTATAAATTATTAATTTAATTAAAAACTTATTTAATTCAATTTTTAAAACTTGTTTGCATCTTTGCAAATAACACGTATAATCCCATCCAAAAAAGCCATATTCTTTGCTCAGTTTTATTTATTTAATTTTATGCAAGTAGAATAAGTTTAAAGAGACTGAACTAAACCTAAAACTTTTAAAACAGAGAACAGAAATAAGCAGACCTTACCTGTACAGTATGTTGGCATTGGAATAGAATTTTTTGGTTTGACAAGTCTGTAAACATAGTAATATCCTGGGCAGGCTTTAACTTGTACTGGGTTTGACCTGTAGTAATTACACTGGCCATCATTAGATCCATACACATCTCGGGTGACAATGCCATCCTGCCGTAGTGGGTGAGAGCCACCCAGCATAAGTGGAGTGTAACCACCACATGAACTGGAGCGCACACACCACTCAGGAATCTGGGCACTGCTTCCCTGAAGATACAGACGATACCAGCCACTCCATTCAACAAGGGTGTCGTCATGACCACTGTAGGAACTGCTGGTGCTTCTCCAGATGTCACCAAGAACACTGTAGTTATAGCAGGGGTCAAACGTGGAATTGCTTGATGTGATTACTGTAAAAACAGCACGGGGAGCAGATTTAGATAACCTCCCTATAATCTACATTAGAATCACCGGTGTAGATGTAATGTTTTTCAGAAAAGAGTATAGAAAAATATGGCAAAAGCCACTGGAGTACAGTGAAAGAAAAATAATTCAGTTATTTTCTGTACAGCTGACACCAGATTACATACAAAGCCCCATTCATAGCAGATAATTTATATCATGCATCATGGAACCAAACTGTATCTACCAAAGTAGCAAGGTGTCCCCCTCAGGCAAGGTGTCCCACCCCCTCAATGTAAATAATAAGACCCATTTATTTTACAAGAACTTACGTTCACCACCACCCCCACCCCCGCTAAACCACTTACGTTCACCACCCACCCCCGCTAAACCACTTACGTTCGCCACCCCGAAATGTTCTGACGCCCCCCCACTGTATATGTTCTGGCACCAGCCCTGCTTGCAATGCTGTTTTGAATGACTTTTGTGAACAGAATGATTAATTAAAGGAAACTCCATACAAAAAGGACATGGAGAATGATAATACAGTTGTAATATGTAAAATTATATCAGGAGTTAGCTGAGGTTTTCACTTCCATGCATGCAATCCAAGTAGCTCATTTATTGTTTGCCTAAATAACAAGACATAAGACAAATCCCTGCTGTTGAAACTCTGTGTCAGACCCCAAATCTAGAATAATTAAACATGTTATACAGAATGTAACACTGAGAAACACTTTCAACCTACACATTTCTGAGTTTCCGCTGAGTTCAGTTGGCACAGTCACTGTGGCAATGGGAGTAATGCTATTCACATCTGAAGATGACATTAAAATTAGCATGAATAAATGAATATTTTGACAATATATGTAAAACATATATAAAGCTTAAATAACACAATAGACAACAACACTACCTGCACAATAGGCTGCATTGCAAAAAGATGGTTTGATAAATTCATAGACGTAATAGTTGTCTGGACAGGCTTTGACTTGTATTGAACTGATCGAAGAACAACACCCAATCTGATCACTCCCACAGACCTGTCGGGTGACCTGTCCATCATCAATCTGGGGATGAGAACCATTGATCCACAGCGTGACCTCCGTCCCACAGCTAAATGGATGAGTGCAGCTCTCTGGCATATGAATGCTCTTCCCGTAATAGAGCAGTCGGTACCAGCCGTTCCAGTTGAAGTAATTGTCACAGATGTTCAACTGAGTTGAATTAGTGGCTCTCCAGGGTTGGTCCAAAGAACTGTAGTTACTGCAAGGATCATAACTGGGCTGGCTGTACACCACTGTAAGGATAAAACAGTGTTTCTTAATGCCTTCTCATAAATGTTTTTTTAATAAAATGTGTTGATATCTTATTGCAACACAGTCTTTTTTTGTATCTATCCATCCAGTGTTACTCTAGTTCAGTAATACTCTACCCTCCTCTGCTAAACCTGTATGATCTGCTCCATGTTACCTTTGTACCTCATGCCTGATATGAAATGATAATTTAGTTTATATAACTGTGACGGGCAGGGAGTGTGAAATAAAATGGAAGCGGTCATGCCAAGTCTCAGGGAAAAAGGAGGGTTTAATGAATAAAGTGTGCAAACCAAAAACTCGTGACTCGATCCGAATTAAGGATATAATAACCAGCAGTCAACTAGTACAAAGACAAGACATATATAGACAGACAAATGACCATCAGGTGAGGCAGATCATAAGCCCCGCCCAACTGAGAGACGAACACAATGCAACAAAAACAGGACAGGACGGGGGCGACCGGCAGGGGGCCCTCCGTACTGTGACAATAACACATTAAGGAACACAATACATGTCAGGAAAGTACTGCATTATAAAATCAACTCATTATAAACACTTAACTTGAACAAAAAGTAAACAAAAAAACTAATATTAAAAACAAGTCCCACCAATAACTACAAAATAAATTTCACTAATCATGTAACAGATAACAAAAAATGCCTAAAAGCAACTGGATGGAAAACCATAGTGTTCAAGAGGTGGAATTAAACGATACGAGATCAGAGAAGTAGTTACGCCATATAGAGCTACAAAAACAAATGACGAAACCTTCAATTCAACTCAATAATGCCTGGTTACCAGTGCAGAGAGGCACTTACAGGGGTAATGGTTTGCCTTTTCCTGGCACCTATCACATATTCTTGCAACTACATTTGATTCAGCCACAGGCAGGAAAAGTTCAGCTGACTGGTACCCATGAAAACCTTCATGAGGTCCTCACATGGTTCAGCTGTAGCCACTGCGGTGACTAATGGCGCATTTCCACTAGGGCCTGCTTGGCGCGGTACGGTTCGATTCGCGACGGTTTGTGAGTGTTTCCATTAGTACCAGTACCCTGTGAGCCGGCCCCTTTGGGTACTTTTTTCGTACCGACTCGCTCGAGGTTCTAACCGTTCCGAAGCGGTACAGTTCTGTGACGTGGAGGAACAGCATGACACTGATTGGCCAGGGAGTGTCGTCACAGGTTGCGTCAGGAGAGCGACTCCTCCGCTATGCTATGGACTCCTCAGCCATTTTTAAAACCCAAGGAGCGAAGTCTGTTCCCTGGTCAAACGCCGAGGTACAAACCTTTCTGTTAATAATCAGCGATCAAAAAATCCAGGGCGAACTGGACGGGGCCACTAGAAATGTAAAGGTTTTTATCGAGGTTTCCGCGCTAATGGCCACTCATGGCTACCAGCGGTCCATTCAGCAGTGCCGGTCGGTCCAAGCTAAAAAAGCTTAACGCGATTACCGGGCGGTGAAGGACCATAACGGACGCAGCGGAGCAAACCGCAAAGACTGGAAATGGTTCCAGCAAATGGATGTCATATACGGTCACCGGCCAGCCAGTAACGGAAGAGAAAACGTGCTGGACATTGTCGGTGCTGGAGGCCACGGAGAATGGTGAGTGTATTGTGATTTCACAGTTTTACTACTAGGCTCGTAAAAGATGTAATATGAACGTAATATGAACGCATCTATTGTAAACGCAGGAATTTAGAGCTGTGTTTGTAGTTAATGTTACCACCACAGTCACTACTGTACAATAGCTCTAGCTCTTAGCCTTGCTAGTTGCTAGTTAGCTGTAGCCATAAACACAGCACGAGCAGCGATGACGTGCTACACATTTTGTGCAGTTACGCTATATTGTTGTTGCTTTCACGGGAATGCTTGTGTTTAATATTTGTTATTTTTTACGTTCAAGATTCCCCTTCCACTGACGAGGCGAGCGGAGTTGGCGGAAAATGTTTCCTTCAACCGGGCTTTCCTCGGGGTGCTTGGCGAACTTGTGAACACCATGCGAGACAGACGCCAGTAAAAGCACACAAAATGTTGCTTGTAGTACTATAAATATTTATTTCATATAAAGCTATACGTATATATTTGCTTTTTGCACTTTTTTAAACTATAACTATATTATTTACATATGTTGTACTTTAAATATCTATATTTCATAATAAAGTTTGATTTCATTTGATTGTATGACTGATGCTTTTTATGCAGGGTGTGTTCAGCCTGTTTGAGTAATACCAAATTATTATCAATAATTAGAGCAACCACATACAATAATGAAGATAAAGATAAATAAGATACAATAATGCTATGTGTTAAGGGGCGTCGACCGGTGTTGTGGTCGTATACAAATGATGTCACAACACTACAACCCGCGCGCCAACAGCGACTCCACCCACATTGGGGTGGTTCACCATTGTAATGGAAACACAACGCGACCGTACCGTTCCGTTGCGAATCGACCCGTACCGAACCGTACCGCGCCAAGCAGGCCCTAGTGGAAATGCGCCATAAGAATCTACTATTGTAACGCGGCGGGTATGGTGACGTAACCACCGCGTGAATATACTGAGAGGCGGACCCAAGTGCCGGCTCGGTCTGGCACAATAATATGCGAGAGTAGTAAATGTGGAGTTAATGCATACACACACAGTGTGGCAAAAACACCAACACAAAACGACGTGGAAAAACAACGCGCAAAATGAAACTAAACCGTAGATACTCGGTAGAAAAAGGAAACAAAAACAACGCGGAAGACTGACGCAAGAAAAGCAAAACTCACTCGTAGCGAGAGGGTGGAAAAAATAATAAAGGCAACTAAGAGGACGCGGAAAAAACTCGTCGCGTAAAACCGAAATAAGAACACCAGGAGAAGAATCTGGCTACTGGCAAAAATGCCGCAACAAAACAAAACCTTCCCAAAATAAATGAATAACGGATAGGAAGAGAAACAGATGGAGAAAACTTGAGATTGGCTAGAAAGCAGCGCAGGAGACAGAGACTCGAATAAGTGAAAGAACAAGAGAGAGGGAGAGAGAAAGAATAAGGTGGCGAGACACCTTTAACTTGAGAATGAGACAAGAGAAAGGGCTGAGAACGTACCGGCATAACCAAAACGAATCAGCAATGATCCATCTCCAAAAGCTTCCTTAAAAAGCCATGGCAACAGGTGAGACGGATCATTGCTGATTGCGTGGATGTAGTCTAGGGCTGACTCGGGTGCCCCTAGTGGAGGTAGATGGTGTGGAATCCGAGCCAGCCCTGACAACTATAGTATATTACAATATAGTGTGCTATATACCAAATAGTACAGTAACGCTTTAATTGCAATTAAAATAATATAGGGACTGGGATTTTAAAAAATGATTATATCTGCATTATAGAATGTGTGGAATTTATATGGCATGTTTGTAGGATCTGGCGTGGTAATATTAACCAAGCTGGGTATGTGCTCGCCCTGTTATTGTGGGTTTGATATTTTGAGTCCTGATGATGACATGTCCACCCATGGCCAGGAGTCAAGCTAAACATTTTGCTGCAATCAATTAATCAATAAAGAAGCTCTTGTAATTAATCCATCTACCAATAACTTTTACTGTACATGGATACCTTAGGGAACAGCATACATTACCTGTACAGTATGAAGGCATCAGAATGGACAAATCTGGCCTGACAAGTTTGTAGACATAATAATGTCCTGGGCAGGCTTTGACTTGTACTGGGTATGACCTGAAGAAATGACATCTGCCACGATATGATCCATACACATCTCGGGTGACAATGCCATCCTGCCGTAGTGGGTGAGAGCCACCCAGCATAAGTGGAGTGTAACCACCACATGAACTGGAGCGCACACACCACTCAGGAATCTGGGCACTGCTTCCCTGAAGATACAGACGATACCAGCCATTCCATTCAACAAGGGTGTCGTCATGACCACTGTAGGAACTGCTGGTGCTTCTCCAGATGTCACCAAGAACACTGTAGTTATAGCAGGGGTCAAACGTGGAATTGCTTGATGTGATTACTGTAAAAACAGCATGTCAAGTTAAGTCAGTTTATTTGTATAGCACATTTAAAGACAACGAGTGCCAGCCAAAGTGCTGAATGGGGAACAGATTTAGATAACCTCCCTATAATCAGTGGGGAACTGTCAGGGCCCTCTATGCTCTCTCAGAGGGCCTAAAATATTCTTAAAACATTATATATATATATATATATATATATATATATATATATATATATATATATATATATAATCTGTATAATATATAATATATATATATATATATATATATATATATATATATATATATATATATATATATATATATATATATAATCTGTATATATATATATATATATATATATATACAGGCCCGTTGACAGTCTTGCTGGGGCCCGGGACAAGAAAGATTCATGTGCCCCCCCCCGCTTCGCGAAATTGACGTAATCGCAGTGGCTCCGCCCGTGCACGAGGGCCTCGCTTCAGCGCGATGGACAAAGTCATGTTTGCAGGGTTCATACACCTTTATAAGGTGGAATTCAAGCACTTGTATGTCATTTTCAAGGTCCATTTCAATATTTTCCAACTAATATTGTTAATTAAGTTAAATATTTATACATATACTCGAAATGATTCAAAATAATTCGCTTTTTATCACATTATTTAATGGTTGTTTATTTTCAAAACGCCCAAACTTAACGTCTTCACGAGAACTGTTCAGTCAGACAGCTATTTGTTGTGAAACGAAGTAGTTACAATTTCAAGCATTTTCAAGTACTTTACCCTAAATTCCAGCACTTTTCAAACATGGAACACAATGCAACTTTAAAATTCGTCAGGTAAATGTTTTTCCTTTCTTTTCTGCGCTCCAGATTTCAGTATTTACTTTAACTATCCACCACTGTATTTCCCGCTGTTGGGCGGATACCGGCCGGCTACAGTCGGTGCTGGATCAAACCATTTTCCAGTGGGAGGCGGGGGAGTATGCACTTAATGGAAAATATGCAGATAGGTAAAAAACATATATATTTGAGCCATTGAGCTTATTATGAGTACATAATTTTATATTAATGAAAGATTTCAAGATTATTTAAAAATTATAGACTTTAAATAAAAAATAAATTGCTGGGCTCTTTGATGGGCCCCCCTGGCCCTAGGGCCCGGGACAACAGACCCGGTTGTCCCCCCCCCGTCGACGGGGCTGTATATATATATATATAATTATCAAATTTTATTTTATCTACTTACAGTTTTACAATCGACATATAAACAATTACAAAAATATAAGCAAATAAATTATTCAACCGTGTCTATTCAATCTGTGTTGGAAGGTGAGGGGTTAAGTGGAAGCCTGTGAGCCTGTGTCTCCCCCTATCAGGACTGTGGTGCCCGCTGTTCGTTTACAGAGGGCCTGGCAGTTATAATTCAGCGCAATACCAGTTTCAAATGACAGTAAAATTGACCAATCATATATTCCCTCTTAGTGCGCGGGCTTAACTGTATGATAATTTCCGCCCGCTGTGGCGATGCTAGCTGTCGTTAGCCTACCGCCGCTAGCTGACTCCTGACTTCCACCAACCCAACTACATGCCCACTGGATCCAATTCCTTCCACTCTGTTCCAGACAATTTCAAGAAGTCTCCTTCCATTTATCTTTGCTATCATCAATAACTCCTTAGTTTCGGTATATGTACCCACTTGTGTTCAATACAGCAAGGATGGTACCAGCGTTGAAGAAAGCAACACTCCACAGCTCAGACATCAGAAACTACAGATCAGTATCACTTCTCTCTTTTCTATCAAACACTCTGGACGAGCAGTCTATGACCAAAAATCTCTTTTCTTCACTGAGAACCATATAAGCTTAAATGACTGTTTTGAATGACTTGTGTAAACAGAATGCTCTAAAAGAATCTCTGTCTAGAAAGATATGGAGAATGATACTAGTTGTAATAGGTAAAAGTATATCAGGAGTGTGCTGAGGTTTTGATTTCCATGCACATAAGCTAAGTAGCTCATCAATTATTTGCCTACACAAGAGGAAATAAATTTACCTACAAATCCCTGCTGTTGAAAGTCTTTTTGTCAAAGACCCCAAATTGGGAATTCTGTAGTACATAATTACTAGTATAGTATATAATTACTTTGAAAAGGTATACTCTTTACCAAAGTGTTTATGATCATTTAATATTAAACCATACATGTTTTCATAGTAACATTTAACATACTTATGTCTAAATTGAACTGAGCACTAACAGTCATTGTGCTGTTGATCTGAGTGATGGTGTTCACATCTGAAAAATAAAACAAATCAGGATTAAAATATAAAAGTATTAAAAGTGATGGAACATATCAGAAATGTTATAAATCAAAGTGGATACCTGCACAGTAAGCGGCATTGCAAAAATTAGGTGTGAGGAACTTGTAGATGTAATAGTTGCCTGGGCATGCTTTTACTTGTATTGAGGTGGAATTGTGGTAACAGCAGTCACCACCTGACTTTCCACAGACCAGGCGAGTGACGACTCCATCCCCTAATTGAGGGTGAGGACCATTGAGCCACAGAGGGATCTGAGTTCCACAGCTGAATATGTTCACACAACTCTCTGGCATATGGATGTTCATCCCATAATAGAACAGCCGGTACCAGCTGTTCCCGTTGAAGTTATTGTCACAAAAGTTCATTCCTATTGCATTAGTAGCTCTCCAGGGTTGGTCCAGAGAGGTGTAGTTACTGCAGGGGTCATAACTGGGCTGGCTGAAGGCAACTGTCATGGGAGACATTTTTTGGAAACCTCAATAAGAGAACAATTGCTCTCTTATAAAAAATGTACACATTTAGTTTTGTAGGAAAGTCACAGGAGTCACTTGAATTCATAGGCTTAAAAAAACAAAAAGGTTGAAGGCAAATTATTGCAGATTTTTAGGTATTGCTTGACATTGACTCATTTGCTGAAGATTATCCCTGGCATTACAGTTCTTTACAATTTTAAGCATAGCTAAACTAAAATTTATCAAGGAGAAGTAATGAAGAAATGTGATGAATTTTGAATGCAATCCCTTGTAATCCCCATGATTAGCAAGCTTTATGTTATTATCCTTGGTTACAAGTTACAGACAGATCTGATGGTCAGTAATCCAGTACACCTGGGTATACAGTGGAGGAAAAAAGTTATTTGATCCCTTGCTGATTTTGTAAGTTTACCTACTAACAAAGATATGAACAGTCTATAATTCTAAGGGTAGGTATTTTAACAGTGAGAGATAGAATATTTAAAAGAAAATCCAGAAAATTACATCCAGAAAAATACATATATAAATATATACATTTATTTGCATTTTGCAAAGAGAAATACGTATGTTATCCCCTACCAAACATAAGAGTTCTAATCAGCTCATTACCTGCAACTGTCTTAAATCGTCATCTGTATAAAAGACACCTGTCCATAGAAATGTGCCATATTTGTCAATTGTGATTTTTCACCGCAATTGAAATTTGTCCTCCACTTTTTACCCATCTGTGCAGTTAGAATACACACACACACACATACACTAGTGATTATCTAGAGGGCTGTGGTACACACGTGCCCAGAGCGGTGGGCAGCCCTAGCCTGGCGTCTGGGAAGCAGTTGGGATTAGGTGCCTTGTTCAAGGGCACCTCAGTCATGGCCTCAGGCCTGGGATTCAATTAATCAGTCAGACTCTAACCTCTCCAACATGGGCAAGACCAAAGGGCTTTCAAAGGACAGGGTCAAGATTATAAACCTGCACAAGGCTGGTATGTGCTACAAAACCATAAGTAAGATGCTGGGTGACAAGGAGACAACTGTTGGTGCCATTATAAGAAAATGGAAGAAATACAAAATGACGGTCAATCGACCTTGATCAGAGGCTCCATGCAAAATGTCACCTCATGGGGTATCCTTGATCATGAGGAAGGCTAAAACTACATGGGGGACCTTGTTAATCATCTTAAGGCAGCTATGATAATAGTCACCAAGAAAACCATTGATAATACATTATGCTGTAATGCAGGGGTCGGCAAACTATGGCACGCGTGCCACCGTTGGCACGTCGAGGCATAATCACTGGCACGTGACACGCTGGACCAGCATCAGCAAAAAAAAATTAATAATGAAAAATCTCAGACAGAGCACGATCCTCCAATCGAAATCGCTTCTCAACGCTCTGCACTCAACACCCGCCACAGACCCATGCTTAACTTTGATTATTTTTTCATTTCTTACTTTTTGAATAAAAACCCTTTTTGTATCACTACCCCTCTAATGCACAACATGGGTCTAAAATGACCCGCATTCATTTTCTATGTTACTTCATGTTTGGCTGAGTGTTTCTATGGTATATGTTTTAAATTAATAAATCATTAATCATTTTCTATCCCAATTTTGCAGTAAATATCTTGTTTTTGTTTAATACAAATCTTGATTCTTATTTTCCTTTTTTACTTTCAGAAAAAACACATCTTTTGTATTTATACATCAAGTTTAGACACATGGGTCACAAAAGACCCACATGCATTTACCATTTCATAACTCACCACAGCTCCCATCACACAAGTATTGTTTTTTCAATTGTTCTAACATTACTTTAGAAAATATTTTGATGATCTTTGGGAAAGACAATTGTACATGCTGTAATATTTGATTAGGTTTAGCTTACCTTGAAAGTGAGTATAGTAAGTAATTATTATTTACTAGCTAACTGTTGAACCTTGAAGAGCCCTGTGGTTCTCTAGTACAACATGGTGGGTGTTTCCATCCTCAATGTCTACACCAACTTCACCTGCACAACACCCTGGTGATATGGGTGGTGTGAATTCACCTGTACAACACCCTGGTGATATGGGTGGTGTGAATTCACCTGCACAACACCCTGGTGATATGGGTGGTGTGAATTCACCTGCACAACACCCTGGTGATATGGGTGGTGTGAATTCACCTGCACAACACCCTGGTGATATGGGTGGTGTGAATTCACCTGCACAACACCCTGGTGATATGGGTGGTGTGAATTCACCTGCACAACACCCTGGTGATATGGGTGGTGTGAATTCACCTGCACAACACCCTGGAGATATGGGTGGTGTGAATTCACCTGCACAACACCCTGGTGATATGGGTGGTGTGAATTCACCTGCACAACACCCTGGTGATATGGGTGGTGTGAATTCACCTGCACAACACCCTGGTGATATGGGTGGTGTGAATTCACCTGCACAACACCCTGGTGATATGGGTGGTGTGAATTCACCTGCACAACACCCTGGTGATGTGGGTGGTGTGAATGCTGCATGGCTGCTATTCATCAAGGAACTGAGCAAAAATCTTGTCATGCCACATATAAAGAGGTACATGGAGGGCTCACCCAAACTCCAACAGCATGTGCTTGAGGCAGTGGGAAGATGTGGGTTACAAAAACAAACCACAGCCACCACCCATCCTCAAAAAGACATCCCCAAGGAGGGCCAACGAAAGAGGAAGAGGTGCGCTCGCTGCCCTCTTCCCAAAGACAGAAAGAGGAAAAGGTCCAAAGACAGAAAGGCCAGCCAGCCCAGGGGGCAGGTGAACCAAATGCCTGAACCACCTTAACTGACTCCTCTCTACAAGATGGAGCAGCGAGACTACTCCGAGTCTCTCCCGGATGACCGTACTCCTCACCTTATCTCTAAGGGAGACCCGAACACCCAGCAGAGGAAACTAATTTCAGCTGCTAGTATTTGCAGTCTCATTCTTTGTCTCATTGTATTCATGATCTCATACTAGCCAAAGCTTACAGTATGACCATAGGTGAGACTAGGAATGTAGACCAGTAAAAACCCTTCACTACAACGGTCCGTTACAGCGTTCGCGACACTGCAGAGGCTGCACCGATCTGCCGGTCACCCACCTGTTTTCTGCTCACTGTCCTCACCCGAGCGTCTTTTCACCTGTCCCTCGTCCCCTTGTCTGTGTTTGTATTCAAGTCCAGTTTTCTGTTCAGCCTTTGTTGCATCATTAGTCTTCCACACTAAGTGTTGCGGTATTTATCTTATAGTCATCATAGTCAGAGTCATAATCTTAAGGTCTTGTTGTCCTGCTTTCCCTATTTGTCTTGTTCTTCCATTTTCTGTTTTTGGATCTTGCCTATACCCTTTATTGGTTATTTTGAAGATGCTTCGTTTAAATTTCCTCTTCCTTTGATCTCTGCATTTGGGTGGTCACTTTGAAAACCTGACATTGTGTGTGTGTGATAAAATGAAAAATATGTGGCAAAAACCAAATAAATGTTTGACCCCACTCACTACTAAAGTAACAGCTTAAAACTAGTTATTATTGGATTATGTTACTTTATTTTATATCACATTTGGATGAAGGGGTCATTTTGACCCATGTGTGTAAATTCAATGTACTATTATAGAAACTATTTTTGTTCAATAAGTATTAAAGTACAAATGAAAATAATGATCACCAGTGATCAAAAACAAGATATTTAATGAATACTTGAAATATTCAATCATAAAAGGAATAGATTCAAAAGACAGGAACACAGAAAAACCCTACCAGCATTATATGACACTGGATATGAATGCGGGTCATTTTTGACCCATGTTGTGCATTAGAGGGGGTATGCATATGTTGCGCATCAAAGAGTTAAGAAGCATTTCGAGACAAACGAAAGACACAACAAGACATATAAAGATCCTGAAGAGCCGAAGCCGTTAAACGTGCCATGGCTAGGTATGGCAAACAGTCCAGCTATCCTAAAATAGGGTGACTAAACGTTCGTATTTCCCGGGACACATCCGTATTTCACATCCTGTTCCGGGCATCCCGGGTTTTTTTTAAGTGAGGAAATGTCCTGGTTTTTAAATTACCTTCATTGGACTATTAAAATTAAAATTTACAGGCACTAAGGCCGCACGGAGCTGCGTGTGACGTAATCTCTGAACCGCGTCAAGGCTGGATTATTTATTATGGATTATACTTTTGCGAGTGACCGTAGCGCGCGACTCCGCACACCTCGCGTGAACGGCGGAGGCGTTTAGGCGTTTATACTTGACGCATCACATTCTTTGCAGTGTTGTCCGAAATGATATGTGGTAGAATAAAGAAACACCCCTCAAAAACTGGGGAAGGAACATTCACCTGACGAAATGTTAATGTTGCATTGTGTTCCAGGCTTGAAAAGTGCTGGAATATATGCTAAAGTGAGGGCAGCGTGAATGCAGACAGCGTGACTGTCAGTACGCAACATGCAATACACCCCCCCCCCCCCCGCTTTATTTGTTGATAGTGGCACATTCATTGTTTAGTAATGTTGAAGTTGGCACTCCATGTCTCAAAGGTTGCCGACCCCTGCTGTAATGGATTAAGATCCTGCAGTGCCTGCAAGGTCCCCTTGATCAAGAAGGCACATGTACGCAGTGTTGTATAAACTATTAGAGGGCCATACTTGAGTAAACGTACAAGTACTCTATCAAAAAATTGACTTGAGTAGAAGTTGAAGTGTTCTTTAAAAAATTTACTTAAATAGAAGTACAGAAGTATTCAGCATTTTTTGTACTTAAGTATTGCAAGTTTATTCTAAAATGTATTACTCAAGTACTGAAAGTAAAAAGTACAAGTATTGTGTTTTGAATTAATTAAAGAAAGCCATCAAAGTTTGATTATTATGTGTTTTATATATCACTTACAAATCAAATATGTCAAAGACCACAAATACAAGCGTTCTGTAGGCCTATGTACTAAAAAAACTGGGCTTAACACTTCGTACACAAAAAACAGATAACCTATGTCCCGCTATGTCGTAGGTTTGGCGCAGAAGTACAAGTTCACCCTAATTTAGCTGAGAAAATGAGGTGTATTTTGGACCTAAAATTCGTCCGTCGGATTCTAAGGGTGAGCCTACTGCCCTGCGTTTACCCTCAATAAATGCCCTTCCCCTATAAAAACACTACACTATAAAAATTTGTCCGCATGAAAAGAGACACGGCTTACTGTTGCTAAAAACACAACTCAGCGTGACATCGCCTTTATGATTGCCAGTTAATGTTAAGTGAAAACTGCAGCACGTCATGAACATAATTAGGTTAGTTAGCTAAAATATCTAACCTAACTAGCGCTTACTGCACTTTTCTGCTGTTACCAAACACGGTACCATCTCTTTTAATGAGATAAAAAGCTAATTATTTGGAATAATTTCGAGTATATGTGTATTTGTATAAATATGTAAATTAAGCTGAAGGTGCTGGAAAATACTGAAAATGGACCTTGAAAGTGCCGTACAAGTGCATGAATTCCACCTTGTAACTTCGCACACACAAAAATCGAGAGGTGCACGACCTCGCGACGCGACAGCGCGCGGGGCCAACGCGCATGGGCGGAGCCACCGCGATTGCGTCATTTTTGCCACGCGGACCCTTGCGGCAGTCATGACGTGTGAAGTGAACCTAGATTACGGAGCTCAAGTGTTCAGTGAAGGCAGCAGCAGAGTAAACGAGACGCGACCGTCTTCTCATAAGACAGTCTTATCGCTTGACCCGGTGACAGCGCCAGCTAACATGTTTATAATTGTAACGAGTAACTTATACAGCACGTAAAATATGTATCGGAGTAAAAGTATTAAACTAATGGAAAATATGTAGTGAAGTAAAAGTGGAAGTAGGAGAAAAAAATAATACTCCAGTAAAGTACAGATACAGCATTTTAGTACTTAAGTACAGTAGTGAAGTAGTTCTACTTCATTACTATACAACTCTGCATGTACGCATGTCTGAAGTTTACCAATGAACACCTGGATGATTCTGAGAGCGATTGGGAGAAGGTTCTGTGGTCAGGTGAGACAAAAATTGAGCTCTTTGGTATTAAACCAACTTGCTGTGTTTGGAGGAAGAGAAATGTTGACTATAACCCAAAGAACACTGTCCCCACTATCAAGCATGGAGGTGGAAACATTATGGGAGAATGGATGGAGCCATGTACCATAACATCCTGAATGACAACCTCCTTCCCTCTGCCAGGACATTAAAAATGGGTCTTGGCTGGGTCTTCAGTCATGTCAATGGCCCAAAATGGGTTTTGGCTGGGTCTTCAGTCATGTCAATGGCCCAAAATGGGTCTTGGCTGGGTCTTCAGTCATGTCAATGGCCCAAAATGTATTCAGGGAGCAACACTGATGTTCGTATTTATTTAGGTGAGCTGTACGGATAGCGCACATTTAACACAACAACGTACTGTGAGACTCTAACAAAGACGAGCAACAGGATGTTACACACACACGCTTTATACACACAGTCTAACAAGCACCACGTGAAACTCATTAGACTAACGACACGAGTGAACACACACACACACACCCAGCCACACCCCCCAAGGTACACATACTGACTACGTAGACCAGGGGTACTCAACTGGCGGACCGCGGTCCGGATCCGGACCCGAACGCAGTCCTGTCCGGACCCAATCTCATTCCTGATTAACTGGATACGGACCCAAAAAAACCGTAGCATTTATTTCAGGGCTATTGAAAAAACACTCCGTCACGAGTGTTACGTTCGCCACCCCTCTCAACAACTTACGTTCGCCACCCCCGCCGTACCGGACCTCAGGTCACAGGTGTAGCACTTGTCTGGCCAGTATCAGAAAGCACTAACATCTACTAGGTTCGAAGGAGAGGTAAGTCAAACGAGAGCAAGCTGAACAATTGACCAGTTTATTGCCTCACAACTGATCATGCAAACCACAATGTAAAATACTGTAAAACAAAAATAATTAAACAAAAGTAAATTGCATGAGGTTATCAGATTCCTTAAAAAAAAGAAAAATCAGTCCCTCTAATATGTGCACATATGAGTAGAATCCAGGGTATAACGTTTTCAGTCCGCAGACAGTGGTGGGTGCAGATTCCACGGTTCTGTTCCGATTCGTCCTTTACACAATTGTATCCCTAACTATCTGACTACCTATCTGTCGGATGGGTAGGCCTTGGATCTGATGACTTCTCGATGGGCGAATCAGGTTCGGTCTGGATCATACGGTTGGCCGCACCGCATCCAGGATCTGGGGTTGGCTCGCCATCTCAGCATTCAGATTCGTCAGCTTTAAAATGTATACAAAAACCAATCTACACAAAGTGCAGAACAATCAGTGTCTGTTTCAATCGTACATGAGATCTCAATAATGCCTTCTCACAGATGTAACATTACCCGAATACACTCAATTTATACTGAATGATAGATCATCATAATATTCACTCAAACTTCCATGGAAGCTTGTATTATCGATGTGCTTCAGGAAATAATACACCATCAAAATGAAATACTTCAAATTACAAAGTAATTATCTGTATCCTTTTAGTAACATGTCGTGACTTATTGTCGTGCTACATTGTGTAAATGTACTGAACAAACATGAAAATAACACACATAGCAGCCCTTAATCTAAGATGTAGATTAGCCATTTAGTCTACATATCTACCGACATAAGCTAAATGAACGAACTGTAACACTTAGTGCAACGCACCTCATAACATTCCTTTACGGTTCACCGTTACCTCAACGATAGGGTAAGCATCAAAATGGCAGGTTTATATTTAATCTTTTAGTCTATAATAGTGAACAGTTTAATGATTGTAATAATAGATTACTAAAGTTTTTTTCATCATGACTATAATTATATTATTACTCCGATTGGTTTTAAAGAGGATTCATTCAAACAACACCTAATAATTTCCTAAATTCGCTAGCGTGGTTCTAGTAACGACTAGCCAACGTGAATGTGTTCACTCACCGGAGTTTCTAGTGCCTGATAACGTGATGGAATCGCTTCGAAATAACTCTCAAGTTGAATGTCTAATTGGAGAATATAGTTTGTTTATATATAATTAGGACGTTATCCTGAGAGCTTTATATTATTTCCCACCGAAGTCTGGGAGTTTCGATCTCTGACACGTCAGGAAAATAGCTCAGGGGGGAAAAAAAAAGAGATGTTCTTCTTCGTTAGAAATTCCCTTAAAAAGAACGTACAGAGCGCCCCCTTAAGGCAATGACCTCAACGATTCCTGAGATTAGTAACCCTAATTTCAGGAGGGTTACACCTTCCCCCCTTGAATCGACATGAGTCCCTTCATGCTTCACTACGTTCCAGTCTAAAGAACATTAGTAGGGGAAATATCATAATCACTAAAATTTTCAAGAGTTTGATTGAAACTTTCTAAGAGACTCTTAGCAAAAGAGATTAAAGGTTTCCCTAGCTCTGGGTAATGAAAACGACCAGGTGGCCTGCGTGTTCTCTCTGACCTACGTGTAGTGTCGCTTAGTGTATCATGTGCAATACTGGGGGTTTCTTTTCCTATGTCAGTTTCTGTAGATGTCCAAGTGCTGTCTCCATCTGTGTTTTGCTGAGCTTCAACAGCAGCTCCAGTTTCGTGGCTCTCACTGTCAACAGCAGCTGGAGTTTCACAAGTCACCTCTGGTAAGGTAATATCCACTTCAATAAGAGTTTGTTCATTCACATCTCCTTGCCCCTCGGTTTCAACTGGCACAAGGGGCGCTCTAGCGACTTCCAAAGGGAACACAGAAAGGTCTGGGTTTGGTTCATCCAAAAGATGGGTGGGCTGTGTTTCAACAGGTACCACAGTGGATGATGGCATGACTGGTGTCATCGGAGATTGCAGTGTTGTTGGAACTTCAAGTACCTCAAAGAAGTGTTCCTCAGGGGTGATGGGCGGCTGGAATGAGAAGCTCGGAAGATCATCATCTGAATCAAAGTCCTCCTCTGGGGGCTGCGGTTCGCTCTTTCTGGTCCTTGGCCGTTGAGCCTTTGACTTTGCTGGCTCGGTTTCTTCCGATTCACACAAGTCACCGCACGGGAGTAGAAGATCCCTGTGCAGGGTCCGAATGGCACCATCTCCATCTATGGGCTCCACAGTATACACAGGAAGGTCTCCCATTTTCCTCAGGACTCTGTACACAGTAGACTCCCATTTATCGGCAAGCTTGTGTTTATTTCGTAGCCGCACATTCCGTACCAGTACTTGATCACCTTCTCCCAAGGTAGACTCTCTCACCTTCTTGTCAAAGTGACGCTTGTTTCGTTCAGCAACTTTCTGTGAATTCTTCTTGGCTATCTGATAGCTTTCTTCAAGCCGTGACTTCAGAGTTCTCACATAATGAGAATGAGTCTTGGGAACACCATTCTTAACCGGCAAACAAAATGCAATGTCCACTGGGAGTCTGGGCAGGCGCCCAAACATCAACTCATAGGGGCTAAACCCAGTGACCTCGTTCTTGGTACAGTTATAGGCATGGGTCAGGGGTTTCACATAGTCACGCCAGTGACTTTTCTTCTTGTCCGTCAAAGTACCCAACATGCCTAGAAGAGTACGATTAAACCGTTCTACTGGGTTTCCCCTAGGGTGATAGGGACTGGTGCGCACTTTAGTGATACCGGCAAGAGCACACAGTTCTTTAATGAGTTGGGATTCAAAATCCCGGCCCTGATCACTAAGTAAGCGTTCAGGAAAACCATAATGCACCAAGAACTGCTCCCAGAGTGCTTTTGCAACTGTTGTGGCTTTCTGGTCTTTGGTAGGTATGGCTACTGCATACTTGGTAAAATGATCTGTGATGACCAAGATGTCCTTAGTGTTGTGACTATCAGGCTCCAAGGACAGATAATCCATGCATACCAATTCCATGGGGCGAGTTGTTTGTATATTTACAAGAGGTGCTGACTTTTCAGGTGGTGTCTTTCTTCGGACACAACGTCCACATGTCTTTACCTTGTTCTCTACGTCTGTAGCCATCTTAGGCCAATAAAACCTAGATCGGACTAAATCCAATGTTCTCTCCAGACCCATGTGCCCCATATCATCATGAAGGCACTGGAGGATGGTGGACCTCAGTGATTTTGGGACCACAAACTGGTAGTTAATGCCACTGTCTGTTAGTCGAGTTCTATAAAGAAGATCATTTCTCAACTCCAGCCTTTTCAGTTCTTTGAGCAGAAGCTTCAGCTCTGAAGAGTCAGGATTCAGGCTGGAGTTGGTTTTATCTCCGTTCTCCAAGAGCTCAACCACAGTGTTTATGATCGGATCACATCTCTGATAATGTTGGAGCTCTCCCTCACTGTATGTAGGCAGAATGGCACAGCCCAATGCCCCCTCCTCTTCATATATATCTGGCACCGCATCTGCATGGAGTGCGAGTGACTCTACCAAAGTGATGGAAGGCAGGTTATCATCAGCTTCACCCAAAAGATGGCGGTGACACAGGGCCTGTATTGTTTCCGCAAGTAGGTTCTGGTTAGGAGATGAAGACAAATGGTGAGAAGCAAAATGTTTCAGTCGTTCTCTTTCCTCTAGAGAAACATGGTCATCCTCTAGGGCATCATGTGGCCGTCTGGAAAGGCCATCCGCATCTTGGTTGCATTTGCCTGCACGATACTTGATATTAAAATCAAATGTGGAGAGTGCAGCCAACCATCGGTAACTGGCAGCATCAAGCTTAGCTGACTTCAGAATATATGTCAACGGGTTATTATCGGTCACCACGGTGAATGTGTTTCCATATAGATAATCTTGGAATTTCTCCACAATAGACCACTTTAAAGCAAGAAACTCCAATTTGTGGGCTGGATACCGCTTCTCACTGGAAGAAAGTCCTCTACTTGCATAGGCGATAACTCGCATGTCACCATCCTGCTCTTGGTAAAGGGCAGCTCCCAACCCAGAGGTGCTCGCATCGGTGTGAAGAATATACGGGAGTTTTGGGTCGGCATATCCAAGCACAGGTGCTGAGGTGAGCTTCTCTATAACTGTTTCGAAAGCTTGCTGACAAGCAGGTGTCCAGCGATCTGCGAAAGGCTCTTTGATGTTGAAGTACATTCCAGAGCGAGGTGTTACTCTTCCTCCCTTCTTATAGGGTGGGTAGCCCTTTGTGAGATCATTTAAGGGTTTTACTATTTTAGAATAGTCTTTCACATATCGGCGATAATATCCAGAGAACCCTAAAAATGATTTTAGCTCTTTGAGAGTTTGGGGTCTAGGCCATGTGCGAAGGGCGCTGACCTTTTGAGGATCGGTCTCTACACCTCTGCTTGAGACAATGTGTCCCAAATAACGCACCGAGCTTTGGAAAAAACTGCACTTCGTGGGTGAGAGTTTCAAGCCATGTTCTCTTAACTGTTGCAGCACACTCAACAGCCTAGTTTCGTGTTGTTCTATTGTGCTTGAGAAAACGATTACATCATCTAAAAACACTAGCACTTCCTTCAGATTAAGATTTCCCATGCATTTCTCCATCAACCTTTGGAAGGTACTAGGCGCATTGGTGATGCCTTGGGGCATACGGTTAAACTCGTAAAACCCCAATGGGCACACAAAAGCAGTCTTTGCCTTATCACGTTCCTCCATTTCAATCTGGTAATAACCAGACTTAAGATCCATGACTGAAAACCATTTGGATCCGGCAAGGGCTGAAAAGGCTTCCTCTAGATTGGGAAGTGCATAGGCATCTCGTATCGTCAATGAATTAAGTTTCCGGTAATCAACGCATAGGCGTACGTCTCCATTCTTCTTGCGAACGACTACGATTGGAGAGGAGTAAGGGGACTCCGATTCACGAATCACTCCTGCCTCAAGGAGAGTTTGCAGATGTCTCCTTACTGCTTCATAGTCGTTAGGATGAATAGGTCGTGACTTCTGCTTGAAAGGTGTGTCATCTTTTAAGTTAATATGATGTTTCACTTTGGATGCGTGTCCAAAGTCAAGATCATGCTGGGCGAAGACATCAGCATAAGCCATTAAACTCTGGGACACTCTTTCCTTCCACTCTTTCGAGAGGGGTGAATCTCCAAAATCAAAGGTAAGTTTAGACTCCTTAGGGTGAGTAATGGGCTGAGAAGCAACAGCACAACATTTCACACCACCAAGGGTGGACAGATTGTTATGAATCGCTTCAGGAGTGTGAAGTTCAGCAAGTACGCTGCGGGTAGGCAGCATTATGTCGTGCTCGGCTTCATTCCTAACCCACAGATGTAGCTTGTGAGGATTACGCTTGGGCAACGTAACAAGACAGCATTCCATGAGGATCCCCCCTGGTAAAGTAGATGTGGTAGCTGGTTCTACCAAGGCACACTCACCAGGGCTTTTAGCTTTAACATAGCCTTCCACAAGGACTCTTCCTTGAGCAGGGATCACTTGTCGCACTTTGTCTTTCAAGGTTATAGAGCCAATCCTACCGGTTGAACTGACTTCTTGTCTTAATTTGAGTGTATATAGGATTTGCCGATAGCCATGGCCAGAGGATAAGTTTTCTGGTCTTCTGCCATAACAGTGTTCGCTATACAAGGTATCAAGAGCATTTGTTCCAATTAGAACAGGTACATCACTGCTACTACGCACATCTGGAGTTACTAAAGCTAAAGTACATACTTCAGGTTCAGTTTCAAGAAAGCTCTTTGGAAACTTCAGGCTGATGGGCACATAGCCCAAATATGGAACGTTTTGCCCATTAGCACCTTCAACATCCAGGCCTTCCAGTGACTGAATAGGGGTCTCTGATAAATGATTCTCATGAAATGAAGCAGAGACAGTAGTCACTTGTGACCCAGTATCAAGGAGGCAGTTACAAGTAACTCCTGACACAATGACATTTGCTGTACATTTCTGTCCAATAAGCTCTTTTGGAATTTGGAGTTGGTCGTCTATTTGGAGTGATTGCCTAGATACGTTCACTACGGGTTTGACTCTGGGACGTTCGTATTTATTCACAGTTCCTGACAGTCCCGCCTCAGGAACTGAGATCAGTTTAACTGCGGCACACTCCCTTCCTCCCAGGCCTTCAACCTTTGCTCGAAATTGGTGCGCTTCTCGCCAACTAGTTGAGGGTTTGGTTCATTACTACAGGATGGCGCAATGTGGCCATCCTCACCGCATTTGAAGCAGTACCCTGGGCGGGGTTTCTTCATGAGATTCGAAGCGGTTGAAGGTTTTTCATCACAGGAAACTTTTGCTTTGTGTTTTTGTGCCTTAGTTTGCTTAGCAGGAGTCCGGCGTGAGCCACTAGCCATATATTCTTTCAGGGAGGCCATCTGAGTTTGCAGCATTGCAATCTGCTTTTCAAGCTTGTGAGTATCTGTGGAAGATCCAGGATTTTTTTGGTCAGTGCTATCAACAGCATATTCTTCCACAGAGTGGACATTCACCTGAACTTTGCTTTTTGGTAAGCCTAAGTGTTGCTTCATACGGCTAGCCTTAGCCGCTTGCCGATCCTCTTCAGTACGCAACAAAAGGAGCAACTCAGGAAAGGGAGGTGGGTATTTCTTCTTCTGCTCAAGCTGAAGACTGGTGATCAAGGCATTATTCCAGCAACCTCTACAGAACTGCTTAAGGAGCTGGCAATCTGACTCAGTAACAGCCATACCCCCTCTCTTCACAACTTTACTCAGGATTGTCTGTAATCGTTGTAAATAAACTGAAGGCTTCTCGCCTGAGTTCTGGTTGGTGTTCAGGAACCTAGCAAAAAGCTCATCCCCATCATCGACAGTGTCATAAGCAGAGTCAAGTAAGCTTAAGTAATCATATGGAGATGCTTTTGGACCAAGATGCTTTACAATATGGGCAGCAGGCGGAAGAAGGCTCTCTACTATCTTTCGTACAGTGTGCCTATCAGATGCAGCATTATCTGTTAGAAAGAACTCAACATTGCTGCGCCATGTGTCATAGTCAGACTCAGATGATGGGCATGGGACTTTTCCAGAGAAAGGCCTGAGCTTGAGACGATCAGAAGAGAAGTCACTGCTCTTAATGACATGCTCAACTACTACTTTCTGGACAGCAGGGGTTGCAAGCTGCTCAGGAGATAAGGGAAGAGCCTGTGTTCCAAGTGCAGCAGGGGCATCAGCAATACTAGTGACTGTAGGCGAAACATGGGAATGAACTAAGCTCGAGTCTAATGGTGCATGATCCCCAGTGTCTGGAGATAATAGTTCATCTTGGGCGATATCATGAGACGGTTGTGGTCGTAGGCTAGTCACTTCATCAGAGTCAGCTGTGTGGGTATGTTTAACAGACTTCTGTATCTTAGCCAGCTCATCTAGCAAGAGTCTCTCATAGTCAGTCCCACTTAGCTTAGCTATGCCCTGTAATTCAGCGAGGTAAGAGTGGGTTATGGTAGAACTTTTGTCAGCTACATATAACTCTGATAGGAGTTGGATGTTGTGGATAACACCTGGATTCTTGCTAGGTCTTTTGCAGGGCAAAGTATTCCGAAGAAACTTAATAGGCTCCCCTGATGTATATTCTACAATAGCGGTGTCTTTAAACTGAGGTTCATCACTAGTTAGTGCAATTATCCTCTCAATGGAACCATATGTGGCTAAGTATTCCATAACATCATTATCTGTCTCATCACCTGTTAGCCCTCCTACTAAGAGTGAATTTGGCACTTTCACATTCTCTTTCTGAATTATCTCCATGTTGTAAGCTATTTTACCACCACTAAGTGTTATAAATGGAACATGAAAAGGTGCACAGGTATGTTGGAAGCAACAGACAGTCAAAAGTTCAGCCTCTCAGAAAAAAAAGAATAAGAAAACCTCTCCTGGCTGGCTCGCCAAGTTTTGTGTAGCACTTGTCTGGCCAGACAAGTGCTACACAGGTATCTGCCAAAATTGGACCGCGGACCAATTTAGTTGAGTACGCCTGACGTAGACACATGCCCCAAAGGGAGGGGTCCGGGGCTATAGCGTGACACAAAACATACAGCAAAGGCACCAAATGAGTAGCTCAAAAAGAAGCACATTATGATCATGAAGTGCTCTAGCCAGTCTACAGACCGTAATCCCATAGAAAATATATGGAGGGAGCTGAAGCTCAGAGTTTCAAAATCTTAATGATTAAGGGATGATCTGCAAAGAAGAGTGGACCAAAATTCCTCCTGACATGTGTGCAAACCTCATAATCAACTACAAAAAACTGATGTTTACCAACAAGGGTTTTGCCACCAAGTATTAAGTCTTGTTTGCTAGAAATAAATAAATACTTATTTCTCTCTGCAAAATGCAAATAAATGTGTATTTTTTATACAATGCAACTATCTGGATTTTCTTTTACATATTCTGTCTCTCACTGTTAAAATAAACCTACCCTTAAAATTACAGACATTTGTGGGAACCACTATCCTTCATCATTAATTGATAAAGACATCTTAGGAAACATCAGACCAGACTTGTTTGCATCTTTGCAAATAACACGTATAATACCATCCAAATAAGCCATATTCTTTGCTCAGTTTTATTTATTTAATTTTATGCAAGTAGAGTAAGTTTAAAGAGACTGAACTAAACAAGTAACTATTAAAGCAGAGAACAGAAATAAGCAGACATTACCTGTACAGTAGGTTGGCATCGGAATTGAATTTTTTGGTTTGACCAGTCTGTAAACATAGTAATATCCTGGGCATGCTTTAACTTGTACTGGGTTTGACCTGTAGTAATTACACTGGCCATCATTAGATCCATACACATCTCGGGTGACAATGCCATCCTGCCGTAGTGGGTGAGAGCCACCCAGCATAAGTGGAGTGTAACCACCACATGAACTGGAGCGCACACACCACTCAGGAATCTGGGCACTGCTTCCCTGAAGATACAGACGATACCAGCCACTCCATTCAACAAGGGTGTCGTCATGACCACTGTAGGAACTGCTGGTGCTTCTCCAGATGTCACCAAGAACACTGTAGTTATAGCAGGGGTCAAACGTGGAATTGGCTACAGGGCAAACAGATCAGTTTCAGATAAGTTACATTTAGAATTCCAAATTTGATATTTGCCATATATATGCCCCATATATATATGGGGCACCGGCTCTGCCCACTGAGAGGCAGGACTGGGGGTTGGTACTTGAAGAATTATGTGAAATGCTGATGAATAAAGAAACTTGCAATGTTAAGCTAACATGGGATGTCATCTCCTTATGTCATATAAAATAAGTACGGACAGTACATGGTGTCAGAAGTAGAAGTTACTCATGTCTAAAGGAAATTTACATCATGGCGAAGTTTAATCCACCAAGCGAATTCAAGTTTCAGAAACAGATTACATTGCGTAGTCACTGATAGCTTGGGAATTGTTGGAAATTAAATTGTGTTTTATAAGATAAAGAAAGCAAGTAAATAAAAGTATTTGCTAACATTTTACTAACATTCCATATGCTGGTTGAAAGTGTGTTGCTGATGTCTTGACAGCAAGTGAATGTTCGGTGACAAAGACAAAGTTATTTTGCATTGTAAATCTTTCTTTTAAATTACGAGTTACAATGTCATGTGATATGTTTTACAAGACTACTGGCTGAGTTTGGATTTAGAGGCTGTGTGATGAGAGCAGTGGTAAAGGAGTTGTCAGCGGTAACTGAGAGATCTAGTCAGTGGGTGTGGCTAAGAAGGGCTGAGGTTAGGTGGGGTAAGGATAGTACTTGAAGAGATAAATTGTTTGATGTGTGTGATGTTGGGATATGGGTAGGATTGTCACTTGGCTTTTCCGATAGCCGTCTGGTAGCAGGGTTGTTGGTAAATCTTGTGATGGGCTACATTGTGAGCTTGGAGGGGGGTGGGTCTGGGACGCCAGACTCTACTGATGAGCCTTCTGGAGGTGTTGGGGGCTCAATTCATCAAAACACCAACGAAGGGAGGTGCCTTCCTGATGACCCCAAGGAAAAGCTTGCAAGGTATTGTGTGTGTCCATGTCACTTTGTTTTGAAGGTCAGTCCAGGTTTGTTTGGTGGTCTGAGTACTTGGCAGTTGAGGCAATGGACCATGAACAGAGTGCGCTTTGCTTCTGGATCCTTGTCGAGCCAGTATCAGATTGTAGCTGCTGCTGTGTTCTGTTCAAGCAACTAGTGTGTGCATAGGGTGTGTGAAATCTATCTTGTCTTCTTAGTAGTGTTGGTAGTTGAGACGATGGGTCATGGGCATAGTAGTAGGTATTATTAGATCATAGTCGTTGGTTGGTTAATACATGCTAGCCAAGCCTGTTGCATGACTCCGGATGTTAGGTGCAGGATTTTATCATCTTCCTGTATTATGTTACTTTACTGTATATAGCATTCAAGGTTTTTGGTATGAGGAAAATATTTAAACTAGGATATCTTACACATATATATAGCAAATTCTTCCTCAGTAGATGCAGTTGTTGTAGGAGTGACTGGGGTTATGGTGTTCACATCTAAGGAGAGAACATGTTAAACAGTGTAACCATAATCAGCTTAATACCAATTAGCAAAACAATATACATCATCAATACAAAAACATTAAACAAAGTACCTGCACAATAGGCGGCACTGTGGAAGTTTGGACTGACAAACTTGTATACGTAGTAGCTTCCTGGACAAGCTTTGACTTGAATTGAGGTAGACCACCAGCAGCAGCTAAATGTAGAATAATAATAATTATAATTATAATTATAATAATAGTCTGTTCCACAGACCTGGCGGGTGATCACTCCATCCATTATCTGTGGGTGAGGGCCATTGAGCCACAGAGGGATTTGAGTTCCACAGTTAGATAAAACACAGCTCTCTGGCATATGAATGCTCATCCCGTAATAGAGCAGTCGGTACCAGCCGTTCCAGTTGAAGTAATGGTCACAGATGTTCAACTGAGTTGAATTAGTAGCTCTCCAGGGTTGGTCCAGAGCAGTATAACTATTGCAGGGGTCATTTAAATCAGCTGGCAATAAAGACAATAAAGAAATACATCATGGATCATGTTGAATAATTCTAGTATCCTCATTGACCAAGCAGCCAAAAGCATTGACTGAGTAAAGTTTTATTTCTTTTTCACTTACATTTCTTTCTTTTTTTAGATTCAGAAATAACCAAGATATAATGAACTATTTAATTTCAAAATATTTCACTTGGAACATGGAAGAGACTGTGGCTCAATAATTACATTATTTTACCAGCATTATCAATATGAACAAGACCAGTATTTGTTCTGCTCCATGATTGCTTTACTGGTAGTGTATTGCTGGGTTGGATGGGGTTTGATGCAAACACGCTGTCAAATACAGTGTATTACAAATGCAATAATAAACAAATAGAGAGATAACAAGGACTGCAGGAAATATACATACAGACAGAGGAAAACTAGAGTGAGAGAACCAGGACAATAACAAATGCCAAAGAGTAGAAGGAATGAACCCTTGGTTTAAATAACCAGGCCTAAGGTGCGAGCATAGCACCTTACACCTGCAGGGAATATCTGGGAAGGCAGATGTAACAGGTGGGGGCTTGTCCGGGATATTTTCCTGGGTTTTTTTTTTATGGATGTGTGTTGTTCGATGATTGGTGTTGTTTGGATAGTTGCTTTGCAGTGCACCATGCTATAGGGTTGAGGGTTTGTCGTAGCTGTGTTTAGCAATGTAGCTTTGTCTGTGGTTATTGGACTAGATGGCTGTGTCTGTCTTAGATTTACAGAGATCCACATTCTTGTGGTCCAGTGGTTAGTGGAAGTGGGTGTACTGACTGTAAGTCCTGAGGTAGGTACAACCTCTGGACATTCTTTGCCTGGGCTAACACTTTCTTCTGAAAGGGAGGTTTTGCTTGATAGTGGTAGTTGAATGAAGAGCTACTCTGCTACACTATGATTAGAGTGGTGTAGCGCCAGTAAAGTTACTGATTTTGACTCCCTGAGAGAGGTCATTTTTTCTAGAGGGTTAGGGTCTTCCTGAACGGGGTGTGATGTACCTGAATGGACATGCAGTTTTAACTGTGTCTCAAGCTACAGTTGTAGCATTATCACTCATAGGCAGGGTTTATATCCATTAAGGCTGAACAATTGTCTGAAAATAAATTAAAACAAACTACTGATAGTAGATCACTTCTGCGATTGTATGACACTATGGACTGCTGTTACTGTCACCGACCTGGACACATAGCTGTTAACTGCTTTATAGTGAAGAAGAAATGAGAGAGCTGTAAGCAAAATGTTGGTCCTGCTCTTTATGTTCTAGTGCATTTGGCGTTTGTTCATCTGAAGCACTGGGTATAGATCCATGTTATGACCTTTCTTATTCAAAGGCAATGTGGGTTTGGAGGATGACACTAAACTTGAAGCTATAGAAATCTCAAGGGACACTGGGGCTACTCAATCCTTTATATTGGCTGACGTGCTGCCAGTAACTGACTTGTCTTTCTGTGGCTCGTTTACTGTAAGTCAAGGGGTTGATATGGGCTATATTAAGGAGCCGTTACATTTCATTCAGCTGTGTACTAGCTTGTGATCTGGTACCCACAAAGTAGCTGTGCTGTTTTGACAATAGGTCTGAGGTCTTGTGTAGCGCAGTTAATATTAGTTTGTGTCAAGGAGACAAACAGACTCCTCATGATCAGGTTGTAAAATCACAGAGGATCATAGTTTACTCGCATTGTGTCCATCCTTCCATCCGCAAACACGTACCACAAGTTACACCCCCTTCACTAGAACATCTAGGGGAAGGTGGACGTAACATACGGAAACAAACTAGACATAGGTTAAAACGATAAGAATGGAGAATTTAATAAGGGGTGTGATAACAGAAATCTAATCATAGAAGCACACGGAGACATGAGAACATGGAAGTGAAAACCAAAGGCACAATGGAGGTAATTAATGAACCATAGTAGGGGGGCAAGATTGACTGGTGTTGCTGAGAACACCAGGCCATAACACATCTATCTATGTATTGATTTAGGATTTACTTACTAGAATCTGCAGCTGTAGTTAAATGGATCCCAGTGAACCCTGGAAAAAAAAGAGTGCTTAAACACTAGGTTCCAGTGCATGTCCTCTAAAGAGAATTACAACATTACTGACAATAGAACAATCAGAAATGTGTTTCCTTGAGGTTATGAATAAGTGAGGATTTTACATATAAAGTAAAGCACGAGGTATTAGCATATGAGCCACTGCCACTGTACTAAGAGCACTGTCTTTTAAGTGCATTTTCAGTGTGTTTTAGGCACATCTTCTGTTGGCTATAGGTGTACATAAGAAACAGTTGACTGTTTCCAATAAATGTCAATATGTATTGACCTTAACATTGTCAGGAAGCAATCAGAATAAAGTTAAACAGCAAAAATTGTATTCTCACTTTATTTGATTTGGCATGGAATGATGATTCAGTTTGTGGTTGGGAACTGGTCTTTTGACCAGAGGGTTGTGGGTTCGATTCCCAGGCCTGAGGTGCCCTTGAGCAAGGCACCTAACCCCAACTGCTCCCCAGACGCTGGGCTAGGGCTGCCCACCGCTCTGGGCACGTGTGATCCACAGCCCCCTAGTAATCACTAGTGTATGTTTATTTATTTTTTTTTTTTTATTTAACCTTTAATTTAACCAGGCAAGCCAGTAAGAACAATATTCTTATTTACAATGGCGGCCTGACAAGCGCCACAGGACACTTGAGAAGAAAAGAGAAACAGAAAAAGAAAAAGAGAAGTAAAGAAGATAAAAAATTTAAGAACAATTACAAGCATCAATAAGTAATTTCTTAATGCAGTCCTTGAAGGCAGTTAATGAAATAAAAGTGTCCAATTTTAGGGTTTCTTGCAGTTTGTTCCAGTCGTTGGCAGCAGCATGTTGAAATGCAGTACAGCCTAGAGCAGTAGATGTTTTAGAAGGTTTTAGCTTAATATATATAAATAATATATATAAATATATATATATATAAATATGTGTTTGTGTTCTAATTGCACAGATGGTTAAATGTGGAGGACAATTTTTGATTGCGGTGAAAAATCACAATTGACAAATATGGCACATTTCATGTAAAAAAAAAAGTTGAAGCAAATTAATTTTCTGCTCCTTTCTGAGGATGCTACATGCTTGCAAAACATTTTTGTACCTAAGGATATCAAACTCTGAAATTTATATTTGAAATGCATACATTATAAAAACATCTTATACATTATAAAACTTCATGACACTGCATATCCCATGCACTCATTCTCCAAGTCATGCCTCCCTTTGGTTGATGTCGATGATAGAGCTCTCATCATCATTTCACCCTACCAACATTCATTACTGTTATTTGAGGATGCTCAAATAAGAAACTTCAAGTTCAAGTTCAAAACTTCAAGTTCAAAATGCTGCAGTCAGAGTTCTAACTAGAACTAGAAAATTTGATTATATTAGTCCGGTGTCATCAGCCCTGCACTGGCTCCCAGTTAAATTCCATATTGATTTAAGAAAGGTTTCTATTGCTCTGTAAAGCATTACACGGACATGCTCCATTGCCGATTACCTCAAGGAACTTATCTCCAATTATGAAGCCCCACGTCTACTAAGATCACAGGTGCTGGTCTCTTTTTGTAGTTCCAACAATTAATAAGGTAACATTGTTAGTTCCAACAATTAATAAGGTAACATAAGGTGTAAAATAATAAGGTAACAGCAGGGGGAAGAGCCTTTTCTTATAAGGCGCCCCAACTATGGAATAATCTTCCAGAATGTGTCTGGGACTTTCACACAGTCTCCTTTTTTAAATCTATTTTGGAAACTTACCTATGTAGTTTAGCATTTGGTAATTAATGTACCCCATTAGATAAGAGTTACAGATCCAGGGATTCATGGGCTATGAGTTTATGGTCAAATGGGGCACTGGTGCTGTCGCCCTGTCACTGCACGTGATCTCTCAAGTTTGTTGACAGTGCAGTGAATGGATGCCAATGTCTCAGGATGCTCCCAAGTCTGTGTTACCTTCTTGTTTTACCCTTTTAGTTAGGCTGTAATAATTTAATGCCGGAGTTGCTGCCACACTTCAGAAATGTTTACATTTCCTCTGTCCCACATATATATCCCACATTCCTCTGTCCACACATACAGAACTAATTGTCCCTCTTTTCTCTTTCCAATTGACTCCCCTCCTACCTGAGAAATACTAAGACGAGGAGAGATGAGCCTTTCCACCCTGGGCCAGCTACCTCCTGCCTAACCAACTATGGATGAAGCATCAGCCCACTGCCCTGGCCCCTCTCACCACTCCAAATTCTCCCCTGCTATGGCTGCATCTCCCCAGCCCTGGACTACTATTACTGACCATCAAGAAGTCTAAGACTCTTAAGAAAAAGAATTACACAGAGAGTAAATGTTGTGTGTGTGTGTGTGTGTATATATATACACACACACTCACACACAGAGCCGGCCCTGACCAATGTGGTGCCCTAGGCAAGATTTTGGTTGGTGCCCCCTGCATAATCAATCATCGGGTTGATTGTATCAGTATTAAAGAAATAAATAAAAAGCAAATGAATTATAAATATTACCATATAACAAAAAATAAATATAAAGGTGTTGCACAACATTTTTTTTTAAGTATTTTACATAAAGTGCAGAGAACAACTTTTAAATATTTTAAATAATAAATAAAAAAATAAAGAACAACAACTACCACCAGTGCAAATCAGGGCAATTTGCCTACTGCAACATTGTTATTATTTCAAAAGTGCATCTGAAATGAACAGAGGAGCATGTGTGTCATGTAGAGCTATGCCCCTCTCTCTTAGCTGTCACTCCATTTGCCCTTTTCCTTGTGTCTGTGTTACCTTGCCCATTTATCCCACCTTGCTTGTCTGTTTCTATGGTTTCCTCTGTCTGCCACGCCCAGGTCAACATTGTGTTCAGCTGTGTCTAGTTTAGTCCTGTGTACTTATATCCCTGTGTTTCCCTAGCCCGTAGTCGGTGATTGTAGTTTGGTGTTCTATTCGGTTTGTTTGGCATTGTGATTATTCTGTTATCGCTGTTCTCGTATTTCCCGTCTCCGTTTTCCCTCAGTTCTTGTTTCCCTGTCTTGTTCATTTTATTTTGTGTTATCATGCCCCTGTATTTGTCATGTCTGAATGGCTCTCCGGTTACGACTCCTGCCTGCCCTGTTGACTTCGATTATGGAATTCCCCTTATTAAATCTTGCTCCTCTCAGCGTTTGTGTCCGCCTCCTCACTCCACAGCGCACGCTGCGTTACAAAATCACCGACCATACAAGGACACAGTGAGGGAGCGAGACTCTTGTAAGTTTAATCGCTGTAATGAGTTGTTGGCTGGTTCAATTCAGTTTAACTCTCCGATATTACAGTGCGAACGAACCAGAGACAGGAATTCCCCTTGCGCTGTGGGTACAAGGGAGTCTCATCACTGTAAAAACAAAGCGCAGTGTAACGCGGTGGGTATGGTGACGTAACCACCGCATGAATAAACTGAGAGGCGGACCCAAGAACAGGTGTTGTGCCGAATTCAGCACCCCCGCTGTGAAATGCATCCCCTTCTCGTGAACGCGCACAGTACAGTCTGCTTTCGAAAACGGATACCGGATATTGCTAAAAATAGAGAGAAAAAAATATCTTATTTTTCAGTTAACATTGATGGAAATTGCTGATTTACAGAAAAGAGCTCAATGTAGTTTTATACTATGATTACACGAGAATATGTAGTTTGTGCATGTACAAAATATGTACAAAAACGATGGTTTCAGCGATGTGATTACCAAAAGGTAGTGACTTTAAAATTATTTTACAAAACGTTGGCATATTATAGAGTTTACCAAGAAATGTTTTGATTGATTGATAGCATTAACAACAGCTGCAATCAAGGCATGGATAGTTATGTCCTGTGTTCGACAGATACTGTGTTGTATGTGAGTGCTGTGCTTGTTTTAGTCTGTTAGAAAAACCATGTAGGCCTACTGACGAGGCTTGACAGCAGTGCATCCTGTTATATTTAATACTGATATATAATTATAAAATTATTTTCTAACTGACATGCATATACATTTTATATTAAATTTATGGTGTTGCATCTGTAAAGCTGGTTGGTTGTGTCTATATGGCTACAATGATTTTGAGCTAGAATCAACAACATTCAAACAAAAAGTGAGAGCTATAAGGGGGTGCTTTTTACGGCAGGCCACCTGCCGAGAAAAGCCCCAAATATTGGCTACACTGGTCCTACATTCATGAAACTCATGGAATCAACATGAATTGGTCTCAACTGTGTCATTTTAAAGTGAATTTGACCTACCATCAACACAGACTGAGTTACAAGGGGGTGCTTTTTACGGTGCTTGTGAAGAATTATAACAGCAACAATACCACTCGTGCAGCAATGATCGACACGTATGCAATGACTGCAGTCTGGATGAGGACATTTTCCAGAATTAAGGTGTGTACTGCATTGGTAAACAAATGTAATGTATCTCTTATATCCAAATACAGCATTCACTACCTTTGGTCACATTTACAGATAGACCCCAAGGACTACAAAATTATTGTGGGTGTTGTCAATGAGCACCAGCACTGGATGCTGACGGTAAGAGTTACCATATTTTAAACTCAAATGTAAGTGCTCAAGTCTTTTCAGTTAAGCTGATAATAGTTATGTTCTGCAAGTCAAATTAAAGTTAAGTTCTGCAAGTCAAATTAAAAGGAAAAAGATTTGGCAGCAGCAATCATTCTCCTTATATCATTATATAATATAATAATATTAATATTATAATCATTCTGAAAGCGGAACCTAAGATCAGGTGGAGGAAGTTAAAGGATGAGGACTGTGGTGTAAAATTCAGGGATGAGGTGAGGCACGTACTGGGTAATGGTGGTGGTGTTCTGGATACCTGGGATGAGACTTCAAATGCAGTAAGGGATGTGGCTAGGAAGGTACTTGGTGTAACCTCAGGACCGAGGAAGATAGACAAGGAGTTGTGGTGGTGGAATGAGGAAGTTCAGGAAAGTTTGAGAGGAAAGTGTTTGGCTAAAAAGAATTGGGATTTTCAGCGAGATGAAGAAAGTAGACAGAGGTACAAGGAGATGTGTCGTAAGGCAGAGAGAGCAGTGGCAGAAGCTGAAGAGAAGGCATATAGCAAGCTGTATGAGAAGTTGGACACTAAGGAAGGGGAAAAGGATTTGTACAGATTGGTCAGGCAGAGAAACCGTGATGGGCAGGATGTGCAGCAGGTTAGGATGATAAAGGATAAAGGTGGAAATGTGTTGTCTGGTGATGAGTGTCTTGGGAAGGTGGAAGGAGTATTTTGAGGTACTGTTGAATCAAGAGAATGAAAGGGAAAGAAGGTTAGAAGAGGTAGAGGTTGTGAATCAGGAAGTGCCTCAGGTGGGCAAGGAGGAAGTAAGGGCTGCAATTCGGAGAATGAATTGTGGTAAGGCAGTTGGACCGGATGATATTTCAGTGGAGGCATGGAAATGTTTGGGAGAGACAGCAGTGGAGTTCATGACTGGGTATTTAACAGAATCTTGGAAGGTCAGAAGATACGGAAGAAAGTGGAGATGAAGCATAATGGTGCCGAATTTCAAGAATAAGGGCTGTAATCATTACAGGGGAATAAAGTAGACAGCCTGAAAATCTGGGAAAGAGTAGTGGAAGCTAGGCTTAGAGGAGAGGTAGAGATCTATGAGCAGCTGTATGGTTTCATGCCAGCTAAGTGCACCACAGATGCTATGTTTGCTTTGAGAGTGTTAATTGAGAAGTATAGGGAAGGACAGAAGGAGTTACATTGTGTGTTTGTTGACTTAGAGAAAGCTTATGACAGAGTACAGAGACAGGAGTTGTGGTATTGTATGAGGAAGTCAGGAGTAGCAGAAAAGTATGTGATGGTAGTGCAGGATATGTATGTGAACAGTGTGACAGCAGTGAGATGTGCGGTAGGAATGACAGACAGGTTTAATGTGGGGGGTAGGTCTACATCAGGGATCAGCCCCGAGTCCCTTCCTGTTTGCAATTGTCATGTCGGACTGACGGACGAGGTTAGGCAGGAGACCCATTGTACTATGATGTTTGCTGATGACATTGTGATCTGTAGTGAGAGTAGGGAGCAGGTGGAGGTGAGCTTGGAAAGATGGAGATATGCTTTGGAGAGCAGGGGAATGAAAGTCAGCAGGAGTAAAACAGAGTACATGTGTGTGAATGAGAGGGCAGACGGTAGACAGGTCCAGTTACAAGGAGTTGATTTGGTGAAGGTTGACGAGTTTACCTACTTAGGGTCAAGGGTACAGAGTAATGGAGGAAGTGAAAGAGGTAAAGAAGAGAGTGCAGGCAGGGTGGTGTGGATGGCATAAAGTGTCTGGGGTGATCTGTGATTGAAGGGTGTCGGCTAGAATGAAAGGAAAGATCTATAGGACAGTGGTGAGACCTGCTATGTTGTATGGACTGGAGACAGTGGCACTGACAAAGTGTCTGGATGGAGGTGTCTGAGATGAAGACGTTGAGATTCTCATTTGGAGTGACGAGGAAGGATAGGATCAAAAATGAGTTTATTAGAGGATCAGCACATGTAGCATGTTTTGGAGATAAATGGCGCATTTCCACACGGGCCTGCTTGGCGCGGTACGGTTTGATACGGATCGATTCGCAACGGAGCGGTACGGTCGCGTTGTATTTCCATTACAATGGTGGACCACCAGAATGTGGGTGGAGTCGCTGTTGGCGCGCGGGTTGTAGTGTTGTGACATCATTTGTATGCGACCACAACACCATACAACAATGGACGAGATGGCGATAGCGGAGGAGTCGCTCTCCTGTGACGCAACCTGTGACGACACTCCCTGGCCAATCAGTGTCATGCTGTTCCTCCACGTCACAGAAGTTTTCCGCTTTGGAACGGTTAGAACCTCGAGCGAGTAGGTACGAAAAAAGTACCTGAAGGTATCGGCAAACTTGTACCTGGTACTAATGGAAACACTCACAAACCGTACCGCGCCAAGCAGGCCCGTGTGGAAATGCGGCAAAAGTTAGAGAAGCAAGACTGAGTTGGTTTGGACATGTACAGAGGAGGGAGGAGAGGTATATTGGTAGGAGGGTCTTGAGGATGGAACTTCCAGGCAAGAGGAGGAGAGGTAGATCTAAGAGGAGGTTTATGGATGCAGTGGTAGAGGATATGAGAGTGGCTGGTGTGTCAGAGGAGGACACTCAGGACAGGGCCAGATGGAGGAGTTTGAACCCCTAAACGGGAAATGCCAAAAGAAGAAGAAGAAGCGTACATAATGTCATAATATAGCATTTTCTGAGGGATCCTTTAAATCCTAAAAACTGCAAATTATACTCATTTATAATTATACTCAGTTATACTGTGAATTAGACCCATTTGCTCAAATTTCTGTCAGAGACCTTGAAACAGGCTGTCTTTTCTCAGTTTTATTTGTATCTTGAGATGATCAAATTTCTTTAAGTCAACCATCTGTTGTATAGACCAGGGTATTCACTAGATATTGCTGTCTTGTCAATAACAAAACCTCCCCACAAAGCCAGGAAGAGGTTGTCTTCTGTTCTCATCCTTCTAGATTGATCTACTGTTTTTGATATTGTAAACTACTACATGTGAATTTCATCACTTTCTTGTGATGCTTGGTTCTCATCCTACCTTCAGGGTTTATCTGCTCATGTAGCCTGGAATGGCTCACCCACAACCTCACACAACCTCACCTTCAAGTGTCATTGCATGAGTTCATGAGTTTGATCTTTTCTCTTGAATTGCCAAATCAATTGCCAAATCAAAAACATCAGTAAGCTCTAGTCATCTTCAGACTTGACTACTGTAACTCACATTTTGCTGGCTTCTAGAAAGCATTCAAAATACTGCAGCTCATATTGTTTGTCAACATCTGATTCTTGTTGAAAACACCATGCTGGCTTCTTGTTCAAGTAAGGAAGGTTTAACTCTTTACTAGGGTGACTAAACGTCCGTATTTCCCGGGACATGTCCGTATTTCACATCCTGTCCCGGGCGTCCCGGGATATTTTTTAAAACTGTGGAAATGTCCTGGTTTTTAAATTACGTTAATCGGGCCATTAATTCTACAGGCACTAGGACCCTGAGCACGGCGCTGTATGACACGGAATCCCTGAGCCTCATCAGTTGTGGCTCATCATACTCAACTGGCGGAGAACCAACAACTTACGTTCGCCCCCACCCGTCCTGGTTTTCCCAAACAAAAATATGGTCACCCTATCTTTACTGCACTCATTTGCATGTCATTCTCAATCATTTATTTTGTAACATCTTTGCACTTTAGAAAAGCTCCACTTATCAGTAGAGCACTGCATCAAATCTTTGAACTAAAAATGTAAAGCATGATTCTACATTCTAGATGGGCACCTTTCAGTTAGACCTTCTTTTCTTTTGTTCCAGATATACTGTGACAACTGTGAGAGATGTTACCACTATGACTGCATCCAGAAGCCTCCAGTTGATAAAGATTATACGTGTCCAGCTTGTAAATAGAATACATTAGTGGCTGGTTATTATTATGTATTATTATTGCTGATGTTTATTGTTTGTGATTTTAAATGATTGCTTTTTTAATTACTGTTGTTATTATTGTTGTAAATACTTGGCCTAACCTTGCACTGTTGCTGTTTTTTTTTTCTTTTGCAAACTTCTTGCCTTAGGTTCTGCTGTTATTTATTTAACTGTAAAATAAAAAATATTACCAATTATTCTTGTTTTTTTGTTAAAAGAATAGAAAACCAGGAACTAAAACAAAAAACTGTTATTTCAAAAGAAATATAGTAATGGATGGAATTGACTCCAAAACGTGAATCTAAAGCAGTTTTTTGTGAATATATCATTATTTATTAGTTAACTGAATTAATCAGTTTCCCCCCTTTTATCACAGGTGTAACACCAGTGTAGCCAAATTTAGGGGGGGGGGGGCATTTCTCGGCAGGTGGCCTGCCGTAAAAAGCACCCCCTTATAGCTATCAATTTTTGTTTGAATGTTGTTGATTCTAGCTCAAAATCATTGTAGCCATATAGACACAACCAACCAGCTTTACAGATGCAACACCATAAATTTAATATAAAATGTATATGCATGTCAGTTAGAAAATACAGAATAATAATTTTATAATTATATATCAGTATTAAATATAACAGGATGCACTGCTGTCAAGCCTCGTCAGTAGGCCTACATGGTTTTTCTAACAGACTCAAGCAAGCACAGCACTCACATACAACACAGTATCTGTCGAACACAAGGCATGGATAGTTATGTCCTGATTGCAGATGTTGTTGATGCTATCAATCAATCAAAACATTACTTGGTAAACTCTATAATATGCCAACATTTTGTAAAATCATTCAAGTCACTACCTTTTGGTAATCACATCGCTGAAACCATCGTTTTTTACATATTTTGTACATTATGCACAAACTACATTTTCTCGTGTAATCATAGTATAAAACGACATTGAGCTCTTTTCTGTAAATCAGTGATTTCCATCAACGTTAACTGAAAAGTAAGATATTTTTCTCTCGCTATTTTTAGCGATATCGAAGCGGATTGTATCCGTTTTCGAAAGCAGACCGTACTGTGCGCGTTCACGAGAAGGGGATGCATTTCACGGCACAACAGGTGTTCGGTCTGGCACAATAAGCTGTGATATAAGTAGTTAGTGCGACGGTAAAGCACACACACGCACCAACACAAAATGACACGGAAAAACTCAACGCGCAAAATGAAACTAACCGTGAACACTCGGTAGAAAATACAAACAAAAACAACGCAACGAACTGAAACTCGACCGTAGACACTCGGGAGAAAATAAAAACAAAACCGATGCAAAAAACTCAACGCATGAAAAGCAAAACTCACCCGTAGCGAGAGGGTAGAAAAAAATAACAAAGGCAACTTAAAAGACGCGGAAAAAACTCGTTGCGTAAAAACTAGGCCTGTGTTGAAAAAATCGATTTTCCGATTCAGAATCGATTCGATCTGATAATCGATTCGTACATCCAAAGATCGATTTTTTAAAATTAAAATAATTTTTTACATTTCCCCCAGTGAACTTTTACCCCCGCCTCGTCACTGAATTCACGCAGGTGTGCTTGGTCTAACTAACTGTAAAACAACATGGCGTCGGACAGTGCCGGTAACGACGATAGTCAAATCGGAAATCTAAAAACAGAAGGACAGTTTATCCAGTGTCAGTGACTGTTTACAGTTAGTCCATGTCACTGACAGTTTACCCAGTGTTTTTACAGTTTAAAAAAGTTTAAAATGTTCTTGTAACGTTGGGCGCAAGGCGACGGATGAGACAGAATCCTTTGCACTTTCCAAATCATTATGTTTATTACATTTACCGAAGCACAGACAGCACACATAAAACACGTTTACATAGAACATGTAGGACTCAAACAAGACGAGCACAGGACACTGCGCAAATGCACATTAAGTAGACAAACCACATAAACCTCAAGTGATGACGAGACGAGCCACAGGTGAGACGAATTATCACAAGATGCACCTGCATCCACGGAGATACACAGACAAGTAGATGCAGACGACGTAAATACACACCCAAAAGGAAGGAGTCGGGGACCATAACGTGACAGTTCTGTTCTTATATTCGCACTTTAAAGAAAAATACACGTTTACATTTTATACTTTCAGTTTATTAAGTGTCAGCACTTTTTAAATAAAAATGTATTTGGTAGCTACAGCTTTTAGGTGAATTCTTAATTATTTCAATCATAATAATAATGCACTGGTTAGTGTCCCAGTAGGAGTCCACTGTTGCAGATATAGACACCTCAAAGATGTCCTCTGTTTATTGTCCTGGATTACCTTTCTTGAAGGTAGATTTATGATTACCCTTTTCACCAGTCTTCCAGCCATCAGTAACTACCAACTACCACTAAGTATTTGCTGATTAATATCAATATAATTCTAGTTTTAACATGTTGCTTCTGTACACAGTCAGGAAACAGCTCAAATACATTTTTAATAACACTAAACCCTGAATTGGATCGAATCGGATCGAATCGATTAAATCGAAATAAATCGATTCTTAATTTTCAGAATCGGAATCGGATCGATTCTTGGAATTTGAATCAATACCCAGCCCTAGTAAAAATGAAAGCAAGAACACCAGGGGAAGAATCTGGCTACAGGCAAAAATGCCGCAACAAAACAAAACCTTCCCAAAATAAATGAATAACAGATAGGAAGAGAAACAGAAGGAAAACAAAACTTGAGATAGGCCAGGTAGCGGCGCAGGAGATAGTAACTCGAATAAGTGACAGGATTAGCAAGAGAATCAAGAGAGAGAGGAAGGTGGCGAGAAGCCACGGCAACAGGTGAAACGGATCATTGCTGATTGCATCGATTCAGTCTAGGGCTGACTCGGGTGCCCCTTGTGGAGGTAGAAGGTGTGGCATCCGAGCCAGCCCCGACACGCAGTTACTTTCGGTTTCTAGCTTTACCGACGAGCTCCCTGATGTGTCTGCCCGACTTGATAAACACTACAGGGAAGAGCGACCTGTAGTGCAAGATTCGGGCAGGTGGAATGAATATGCAGACGAGTGTTGGCTTGGCTCTCAGTTGGCTTTCAAAAGCCATTGTGAACTCCCGATGCCTCCGACAAGTCACAGTGAAATGAGTCACATGAAAGCCACAGAGAAGCGGTTGTGTCTGTATGTTCTTCCAGGCGCAGACCAGAACAGGGAAGAAGAAAGACCACACCCCCGAAGCAGATCCCCACCGCCACAGCGTTTCATGAGGTAAGTACCTGGCCTGAGCACACCTCTCTCCTCTGATCCTCCCAGCCTCTCCCCTAGAGACGACAAATAATTTTTTGGGGGGGAGAAGTGGCCAGCCCAGCCCGAGAACATCAGCCCGGTAATCCCGCATCCCGAGGACATCAGCCCAGTTGTCCCGCCTCCCCGGCTTGGCGGCTCCGCCACCCGAGGATGTCGCCTTGGCGGCTCCGACCCCTGGCTCCACTTCCGTGTCTGCCCCTGGTCTGCCCCCCTTGTAGTTATCCGTGCGTGCCCCAGTGTGGCACGCTTTGAAGGGGAGTAATGTAATGTATTGATCCATTCCTAGTGGTAGCCCTGTCCATTTTTTTTTACCCTGGTCTGGATCCGCTTCTCAGTCAGTCCTTTCCGTGTCTTCTGTTGTTCCGTCACGCCCCTCTCGTTATTCGTTCCCAGCCTTGTCTTGTTTGGTTCCCCTGTAGTTAGTGTTTAAAAGCCCCATGTTTGCCCTGTTCCCTTGTTGGTTGTTCTTTATGTGTGATCCTAGTAACTCCATTGTATGTTCCCATGTTTCCTTGTTTCTTGTGTAAGATACTTTGATGTTCTCTGTTCAGTCTGTTTTATATCTGCCTTTTGTTTGTTTAGTTGAGTATTGTTTGGTCTACCTTAATACCTATTCAGTAGTGTTTGCTGTTTTAATAAAAAGACTTCCAGAGTCCGCATCTGCATCCAGCCTCCTATTCCCAAACGTTACAATGTGTTTTAATATATACTTATTGAGCTAAGCTAATAATAGCACCTATTAGGATTGGGCAGTATGATGACTACTGTAAAATTGTGGCAGTATATTAACCACATGACGTTACGCAACGTGCTAAATCTGCACTTTGAAAAATGGGGCATTTAAGACATTTTGCACATTCATTTAAAATATCTGTGTAAGGGGTATGCAGTTGGAGGTCACTGATTGGCTATGGAGTGGCGGTGTTCACTAATATAGAGGGGGGGGGAAAGCCACAATGGCGATGAGTGTTAGTTGTGAGTCAAGCGAACTGGTTTCAAAGAAAACACCACTGCTACAGATTGGCAGCATTTTGGATTTGTTTCAAATAAAAAGGAGAGCCTGCAAACCTATACGAGTCAGTGTACAAGATCTGCTTACAAAAATTCTCAGCCAAAGATGGAAACACATCAAACATGGATTCTCGTATTAAAACGAAGCACCCTTCAATTACAATTCAGCAGGAGCTAGAAAAGTCCCTACTCGGTTGCCACTTTAATTGGAGCTTTTGCCAAATACCAAAAATACAAAAAAGACGATAGAAGGCGATTACACTACCTTTCTGAAGAGGACTTTTACTGTACAACATACAGTATAGTGTTAATTGACCATATAATAATATATATTACTTCTGGTTTTTTCCGCCTTTCTTCCTCCTCTTTTCTCCTTTTTCTGCCCTGGGCACCAGAGGATTTCTGCCTTTTTTAACATCTTTACAGGGAGATTTCACTCACTCTATGACACTGTCATTTTTCCCCACAGAGAAACAGTAACAAAGTGCTCACAGCGCACGCAGTGTTGCCAACTCCTCAGTAAGAAAAGTAGCTATTGGCTGTCCTAAACGTCGCAAAATTACAGCATCGCCTAATTTGCATAATACAGTTTTTTGAAAGAATAACGTGGGAGAGAAAAGTAAAAAACACCATAAATATGTTAGAACTACAAATGAACTCTTTGAAATACGCAGTCACTTCTCAAAAATAACTTCATGACTTTAATGCTTTATATAAATAATTTTTACGTAAATTAATTACATAAATCAATTTGTTGCCATGTTGTTAAATGTTAGCATAAGAGTAGCAGCAGGAACTGCTATTCTACGTTCAACCCTACTCCTTTATCCAGGCTTGATGTTTAGCTTTTCACAAAGAGGCGCACACCGTGGACCAGGTGAGTGACAGGCTACGTGGTGAATGAGGTGAGTGACAGACTGTAAGTTAAATGCAGTGATTTATCATGTCACAATGAAGACGCATTTAAATTTACATCCAGTTGTAAAGACGGGGCAGAGTCAGTCAGCGGCAGCTTTGGGCATGTGCAGTTCATTTGCAGTGTGGACGTGGATTGGTGAGGGTCTGCTCTGAGTGTGAGACTGCACTGAGTGTTGTGGGGCACGGGAGCACCTGCCCCAGAGGACAGCAACTGAAGAGTGTGTGTGTTCAGAGTCTCCAAAAGTCTCCAATAACAACACAAAATGTCGCTAGATTTGTCGCTAGTTGCTTTATATTACAAAAAGTCGCTAAATATAGCGACAAAGTCGCTAAGTTGGCAACACTGAGTGCACAGGCAGGGGGGTTTATTGTGATAGGTATCGTGTGTTGTTATAATATTCATTAATGTGACTAATATTATTAAACAATTAAATAATGATTATCTGGACTTTGCTTATTTTCACATTTATTAATTTGTTTTTAAAAAACAAAACAAAAAAATATATATGCATGCATGCGAGCGCCCCCCTGGACAGATGGCGCCCCTAGCATTTGCCTATATTGCCTAATGGAAGGACCGGCCCTGCACAAACACACACAGATACAACGATGAGAATTACTTATCATTCCCATCAATTCTTCGTTTATGTATATGTCTAATTATTAATGTCATGGTGATCGGTGCCAGCCAGAGTAGGATGCACCCCAAGTGGTTCCTTTCAAGGTTTATTCCTCATCCTCTTAGGGTGTTTTGTCTTGCCACTGTCACCCTTTGCTTGCTCACAAGGGGTTTGGACTCGCACACTTGCAAAGATGCTTTGTGACAACAACTGTTGTAAAAAATGCTATATAAATATATTTTGACTGCTTGATTGACTGATATTTCTGATGTTCTAACAGCATTTGTATATATGTTAAATGTTCACATCTCATATACATGGCAAAATCAACATTTACATAACAAAAGGTAGTTTTTGATGTATTCAAAATCAGTAGGTTTTGATGTACTGAAAATTATACCTTCACAGATTTACAGTGAGTTATGTGACTTAACCATCATCAAAACATCCTGTAAGCTCATTAAGCACCTGCCTTTCTCCAATAAGACAACACTATATAGATCCCAAAGGAAATTGCACACTTTTAATTAGCAAGTAGCAGTACAACCAAAAGTCATTTGTGCACTACTGCAGGTTAGTTGCTTTTATGGTCATTAGTAATGACAATAACAAGGCATTAGAATGAACCCTCTTTACTACATAATGTTAAAACAAACCAATTCCAGCAAGAAGAATTAAGAATAAGGCATGTGCAGATTAACTCTTATTACTGGAGAACTTCAAATTCTAACAACAATAAAATATTAATTTCTAAAGCAAGAAGAACTGTTACAATTCCGATTTACAGAAGCAGATTCTTACAGACTCTAATGTACCATGATCCACTATGATCACAAATGAAACAAATACTCACATGTCAAAAGGTGTAATATATTTCTCTTCATTTTTGTGGAACAATAGAAAGATAGTAAGATATTGTTTCCAAGATTCAGCATGTAAGTGATGCTTTTGGATTTTAAATGCAATGCATTTTACACAATAATTTGCATTTTACTGTCCCAAATGTGGGACTTTCCCTATAACTGTCATCATTTGTCCATTTCCTTTTGACTTCATGTGTACAACCATAGAAGACAACAACAACGTCCAGAGTCAGGAAGCATCGGTCCACTTCCTTTTACATAACCTTTCACCTTAGGTGAACGCTGAGAGCAGCTATAAAATACCACCACTGTCTTCCTCCAGACCAGATACAATCCTGTAGGAAACTATTTAAACTTTAATTTATTGGCACCTTAGCTCAAACATTCGGAGCGCCATTTAATCAGCTGTGATGTCTTATAGCCCACTGGAACCTAAATTTTCCAGTCACCAGTATTGTCTTTAGAAATCTGTTAACTCCAGATTACGCCTGACCCTTATACATTGTGCTTGTTGTGTCATGGTATCTAACATATATCATCTGATTTTGAACAAAGGTGTGATTTAGGCCACTTTAATAAAATAAAATTGGAACATTCAGCAGACAATCATGTCCAGAGTGACATACTCAAGTAATTTCTAGTCTCCATGGAACTGATATTAGGCCAGTACATTTAAGCATGTGTCGAAGGATACCATAGAGCACTAGAATGTCCCAAGAGCATTTTTATTAACATATTCATAGTAAGATGACTCATTTCTAGATTGGTTAATCAATTGATCAAGCTACATCCAGAAACTCCTCACAATGCATGGTGCACTGCACACAAGCTCCACCATCCGCAGATCCACTGTGCAGAGTGAAACATGAATGCTGCTTCCCAAAGGATAATTTGAACAGTCATCTGGGGGACATGAAAGACAGCAGAGGATGCTAAGATAAGACCGTTCCACCAAGGAAAGAACATGTTGACTGTGCCAGGAAGCCTCTGAGACAATCCAGCACATAGTAGCTGAATGCAAGATGCTGGCAGGGAAAAACATACTGAAATATATGACCATGTGGCATGAATCACATACAGGAACATATGCAAGGCATGTGAGCTGGACACTCGAGTTCAAATGGGAGGAGCCACAGATAGTGGAAGAGAACAACAAAGATAACATTCTGTCATGCCTCCAGACCCATATCTAAATTAACAATTAGTGCAGACCCAACCAAACATTGTGATAGTGGACAAGATACAGAAAACAGCATTGGTAATAGGTGTGGCAGTCTCAAGTAATGTAAATCCACTAAAGGCAAGAATTTGATATGAAGATGGAAAAAAACAGGACCTAAAAAAAGAAATAGAGCGAAAGTTAAAGGTTAAGACCAAAGTTGTCCTGGTGTGCACTTGGGGTGTGACTCCAGCAGATTCAAGGAATGACAAAATCAGTCCAGTAGAGTACAATTATGCTTGAAGGCCTGAATGTAAGGTAAAAAAGGAATGGTGAGACACTGTGTGCGTGTGTGTGTGTGTGTATGTGGTTTTTATTGTTGAGGAAATATACTCTTAATATTCTGAAATATCATTTAAAGTTTGGCACATGGTAAACACAGACTAGCAACATTGTTAGAGGTTACACTGGTTTTTAAAGTATATTTTAATGGTATAAAATTAATACTGGAAGTCATTTGCATAGATTTTCCTTATTCTTTTCCTTATCTTCTTGATGTTATTCACACCACAGCAACAACACTGAGTTGGAGCAGCATGGTAAGCACTATTGTGCTGTTGAGAGTTTTATATACACTCCAGTGTTGAAAGGTTGAGAGAGATCTGCTTTTCCAAGCTAACATCAGTTCAGGAGTGAATTAATATGTTTCTTTCAAATGTGAACTGGAAAAAAAGGCTTGGACACTTAAATTTTTTATTATTTACCTGCTGAAATGTCACTGTAAACAGTAATATTTCCCTGCCTCTCCAGGAAAACCTTCCAGGAAAAAGTGTCATATGCAAAAAAGAAAACAAATTTAGGGGTGGAATAATTTGGCACAAACTGTGTCTACCAAAGAGAATGAGAGTGATGGAAAAGTGCACAAAAGGTTACCCTGTTCATTTACTCGGTATGGCACATTGTGCCATGAGGAACTGGATGACGGAGATCATTGAGTGGAGCCAGACGTGACACACACCGACAGGAAGTAGGCCTACATAGACACAAACTACATGTAAACACATGAAAGGAGTGTGTCCAGGGCTGTACAGTGACAGTATAGCTTCCAACAAAATAAGGTTCACAGCTCTGTGTTCCTTGGAATATGTAAACAACGCGCACGAGGGCATCAAAGGACTGAGTCGAAACTAGCTAGCGGTGGTACGCTAATGACAGCTAGCGTCGCCACAGCAGGCAGAAATTATCATACAGTTAAGCCCGCCCACTAAAGGCCCATTCACACCCTACGGTAATTACGGATATGGACCCTTTCGTCCGGTTCCGGAGGTCGTTTCATCCGTCAGTGGGTCCGTTGCCAGAGCGCTTACGAATCCGTAGCAACGGAGCAATATAAACCAGAAATCAGGGGGCAGTAGAGAGTCAGAAGCATCGGACGTACACCAATTCGGGAAAATCAATGAAGAGTACTGGACTTTAAAAAATGACGCTCGAGTTAGAAGAGAAACTTTGCGAGTTGGTTAGAGGGTACATTCTGCTACGGTGCCAGGTCATCGCGATAAACAGCGATCCAAAAACAGCTGGGAGGAGATTGCTGGTGCGCCGGTGCCGGAAATTTGACTATACTGCCCTCTAGAGGATGTATTTTAAAAAATCATAACAACGTTGGAACCGGAAAGAGGTATAGTGGCCCCCTACGGAGGCTACGTTTGGTACGGACGGACGAAATTCGTCCGTGTCCGCAGGTATAAAGCAGGCTTAAGAGGGAAGATATGATTGGTAACTGCCAGGCCCTCTGTAAATGAACAGCGGGCCCACCAATCACCAACATTTTGCGGAGGCATCACCGTGCTGATAGGGGGAGACACAGGCTCACCCCAGCTAACAAAAAAACGTCCCGAGGACGTCCCGCGAACCAACACAGCGAACGTCCTCTAGAAGTTTTTTTGTAGGGTCGCCAAAATGTTACAGGGGACGTTCAGGAGACGTTTGTAGGACCACCTGGAAACATCCAGAGGACAATGAGCGGACGTTTAAGGAACGTCCTTTAAACGTCTCTTACGTGTTAATTTGCTTAGGTCTACTTCTTATGTTACTTCTAAAACAACTTTGATTTTATTGATTTAGTAAATCGAGGTATTGTATATGGAATAAAAATGAACACACAAGTAGTGATAGGCTGTAAACAAGTTATTATTTTTAATTTGAAATGCGAAAAAAAGTGTCTGATGTGCACATTTTGAACGCCGTTTCAAGCCTCCTTTTCACGCGTTTTTTGGGGTGAAGCCTAAAATAGACAAAGATACACGTTTGTTAACATTTAATTTTGTGACCTCTGGTTATAATAAAGCACTTGATAAATGAAGTAATTTGAATGTTTTGCCTGAAGAACATCAGCTACTCAAGTCTAACAAATGCTAACCTAGCTAGGTAGCTATAGTTGGCATTAACTTGCTAATGTAGCTAGCTACTTATAGCGAACGCTATCGTCGGCTGTTATCTGTGGCTGAGACCTTCAACATCAGTTAACGTTACTATTGAAGTCTTAATGCGGTGATTCATATAACTATCATTTGGTAGCGTAGCGTAGTGATAATTTCCCAGATAGCAAATCAACGTTGAATCAACGTAATCTATATTAAAATGGCAAGAAGAAGGCTAAACGACGTCACGCCTCTTCCCCTGCGCGTCGCCACGAGGTACCAGACCCGGAGGAGGAGATGCAGAAGGACCCCGTCTGCGCGTGCCTATTGCGCCAAGTTCAGGCGGCCGAGGACGAGGCGGAGTACTTCCGACTGGCCGCGAGCAGGGTATGGAGCGAGAGGCACGGAGCTCCGCCCCTGGCATACCCTGCAGAAGGGACCTTCCCCCTGGCGGACCTGGAGGAGACTGAACCGTTTATGGTGGGGGTAGGCGCCTTTGCCCTCACTCCCCCCGAAGATGAGTTCGGGAGTGAGGACTCCGGAGAGGAGGAGAGTGACGGTGAGACCAGCTGCCCTTCCCCCACGTCAAAGGCTTCCCCGACGTCAGACGAGGGGAGGGAGACCAGCCCCACGCCATCAGTCTACTCCGCGCCGACCGTGTACTACGGCGAGGAGAAGGAAGACACCAGCCCTCCGCCGTCGGAGTGGTCAGAGTACACTGAGCACTCCGATGACGAGGAGAAGGAGGTCACCAGTCCCCCTCCGTCGTGGTACTCAGCCCTGTCAGGAGAGGAAGAGCAGGGCGAGGAGAGTGAGGGGGAAAGTCTCCGGTCAGCGAGTTCGCTCCTGACCATTTATAAAGGGGATAGGAGCGGACCGGACAGTCTGCCCGCGTCGGTGAGTGGGGACTCCTGTGGGGAGGAGCCCATGGACCACTCCCGATGCGAGACCCTCGCACAGTCCATGGACTGGAGTGTGGCCGAAGAGGAGTTGCCGGCGATGGACACTACCCCCGATACCGGATCCGGAGGAGGCTGGCCTGGCGGAGGAGGGAACCGCGGACCCGCCGGTCGCGCTGCACCTCGCGCGTCCGCCAGACGGGCCACCCCCCAGCGGTCAACCAGTCGCGCTGCACCTTGCGCGTCCGTCAGAGGTGCCACCCCCAAGCGGTCGACCAGTCGCGCTGCACCTTGCACGTCCGCCAGAGGTGCCGCCCCCAAGCGGTCGACCAGTCACGCTGCACCTTGCGCGTCCGCCAGAGGTGCCACCCCCAAGCGGTCGACCAGTCGCGCTGCACCTTGCGCGTCCGCCAGCCGTGCGGCACTCGGCGGTGAGCGGGCGGAACAGGCGGGAGGAGTACCGCCGTCTGCGGCATCTCCAGCCCCCGGGGCTTTCACGCCGCTATAGGCGTCGCACAAGGCGGGAGGCCTGGCTCCGGGGATGAATGTGTGTGTTCCTGTGATTCTGTCTGTCCCTATGTGTCTCCCGAACCCACTGTTCCCGTTTGTGCCCTTCGTGTTTCCTGTACCGGTGTGCGTGTTTGTACTCGTGCCTTTGTTTAATGTTTTCTCCCCTGTCTTCCCAGGGAGGGTGTTCTAGAGCTGTTCGCGGCGGTTTCCACCATCGGGGAGATGGCTCTCGGAGGCTCGTGAACCCGGCGGCTCCGGACCTGCCCGTTGGTGTTGGTTCGGGGCTTTCCAGCTGTGCTGGACGCTCCGGGAGTAGCGAGCCCCTGGTGGAGGGTTCTGTCACGGTCACAGCTCCGGACCCTTCCCTGTGGGCGTGCCGCTATGTCGTCTGTGTGCTGTTATGTCCATATTAGTAGTTCCGTGGGTGTGGGTTGTTTGTGAGCGTGTTCGTAGTCTCACCTGTGCCTTGTCTCAAGATCACGAGGGTCTGTGTTAATCACCTATTTAATGTGCGTTCGCGCAGTGTCTTGTGCTCGTCTTTGTCTAAAGTTCATGCCCGTGCAAGCATCGCGTCAGCGTGCTTGCTCCTTTGTGCTGGACTTTTCGTGTTTGTGTTCAAATAAACGTTGTATGTTGCACCTTGCAACGCTCGTCGTGCATCCTTCCTGCGAGTGTTACAGGTGCATTAGACCAGGGGCTCATCTCCTGTTTCCAAAATGCATCAATGACTGCTTGAGGAAGCTGTTCTACTTTGATACTTGAAGAAAAAAAACATGCTCAATAAAATGTAGGCTACTCGTGTTCAACGGTTTATTCAGTTAAACATGAATTTGTAAGCCTACATACTGTACATTAAATAACATGTTTATTCAGCCTCTGTAGTTTTAACGGTTAACCCTATTATGCAGAAGCGCCCCCTAGTGGGCCCGCCGGCGGGCCCAGCTCCTTTACGGCGATATAAAACATATTAAACATTAATGAATCTCCGAACAAAAGCGCTTAAATCAAAATTTCCTATCCCATCTACATGCCTACCGAGTTTCAGCCGTCTACGTGCAGCCGATCGCGAGATATCCGGCTTTGAAGTTGACCACAAAAGTGCACCCCGCGAGGGGGTCTCCCGACATATCCGTTTACAAAACATATTTATGTTGTGAAATGTCTTAATGTTTTGTCACCTAAAAATCGTTTACTAATAAGGCTTTAATTTAAGACCTTAACAGCGTAGATCCGTTGTGGTTAAGTACCTTAAAAAGCTTGCTCACCTCACTGCAAAATTTTCCAAAATCCGCTTCCTGAATGAGACACTCCGACAAATCTGCCCCCTAAGCGTCACAGAAGCATTCTTAACGCTGATTTGACCCCTCATTACAAAGCTGCAGCGGTTCTGCTTTGATTTGAGTGGTTTTTATTGGTCTAAAGTGGGGTAGTGACTTTGAGTGACAGGTTTTACAACCTCTCCCACGGCGAGGTGCGAAGGGGAGGGGGGGAGGGTGAACCAATAAGCCCACAGAGACAAGCTGGCGCCTCAGAAGTGATTGAAAGCTGTTCTAACCAATAGTGTACATCCTTCCGAAGCTAGCCAGCCCTCATATGACATGATTGGTCAAGTATATTTTTAAATTGAGCCCTCGGAAACTGGCGCTTCATTTCCAATTTCGGCCGCTAGCATAGCAACATAAGCTAACCCTTTGCTAACCTAAGCTAAGCTCCCCAGAACACACTGTTCGGCGAAACTGAAGCAGCCATGGATTATTTTGTTCGTTTTTATGCGGATTGTGGATACTTTTGAACATAAACGGATTACTTTGTGTGGAATATATGAGCAATTTTCGGAATTTTCGCCAACCCGGAAGTAAGACGGTACACCGGCTACGACGCGATTCTACGTACTGTGAGTAACAATGGATAATTTTTCATAAGCGATATTGTACAAAATATATATTCTAATACTAAACATTAACTAAGCGTTAGATTATAAACAGTTTTAGAGCGTTTGAGTGCTGCAGCACTCTGTATCGTGTCGGATGCTACCGGAGTTGGCTACGGTAACCTAGCTTATGCTGTCGGACTATATTGGACATAAATATGATATCATAACGTTCATATTTGGACATGAAATTTAGTCATTGGAATTTTCTGGTCTTGCTGTAATATGTGCAGCATTGTTGTTTGTCGTAGCTCCTCGGTTTCGTGTAAGGAATTTGTTGGCATGTTAGCTTAGTTGGCTAATGGTGTGTGTTGGGTGTGGCATATTTAGACATGGGTGTGGTGCACTTGACATACCTTGGATAAAGCTGAATAACTTTTCAATGCTTGCATGGATTTGCTCCATTTTTTCTGTGTTGTTAGAAAATACCCTAGCGAAATTTATTGTAATTTCTGATACCTAATTTGAATAACTATGTGAATATACATTCCAGTCATGTTCAAGTTCAAGTCAGCATTTGTGACATTCCTGGCATATTAGCATCTGCAATAGAGGCTCTAAAATAAACCAAATTATGTGAATATGATACTGAAGTGTATTAATATGTTCCCCCAACTGCCTACTTCAGTTTGAGCCATGAATGATAATTTTCCTATATGTACAACTTGAGATATCTAGTTTTAATGTGAACTATGTCAAAAATGTTAAAAATGGCCACCGGGTGTGCGAATCTGCAGTATAAGGTTAAACAGAAATATTTAAATAGCGACGAATCTAGCGCTAGGACCATGCAGAAAACGACCGATCCGAGCTCCGCTCCGGTAACACTTGACGTTCCTAAAAATGAATTTTCCATGAAGCAAACCTGGCGACTTCATGGCTGCATCCATGTAAAAACACGTACGATTTGTAATTCACAGGTTTAAAAACTCGTTCTCGCCCCTACTGTGCAATTTGGTTAGGAATACAGCCTAGCTAAACTATCAAGTTGAAAGTCATCATAGTTTGCTTACCCATTTTGACCCAGTTCCCAACCCAACTTTAAGAATAGATTAACGGCGATAATTTTTATATCGCCCGATAAGAATATCAAATTAACGACCGCCGTTAACGTCGTTAACGGCCCACCACTAATATTTATATATTAGTTGGGTTTGCAAATGCCCGGCTAATGTGTTTCATGTGCATGCATGAACTTACCAAACATTATGTCATGAAGGGCAGTATCTTTGAAAGCCCTCTTGTGGCCTTTACCAGCCCAATTCAGCTGACTTGCCAAACCATTAAAAAGGGCATGGGTCAGCATCCATCTCATAACCATTTCTTGTGTGTGTTCACCCATGATGGAAAGGTAAGACACCTAATAAGACAGCATTGATGAGACTTAACAAAAAACTATGTAATAACAAAGGCAGCTTTAACAATGACATGTAAGGAATGATAAGACAGTCAAAAAGTTTCTATTATATGTCTTACTGACCCGTATACTAATAAGAAATGTTTTTATTTTTAGCACTGTGCATACTGAGGAGAGGATGGAAGAGGTGAGTTATTGGTTCTAATTTATTACTCTTGCTAAATCCTGTCACAAAGTTTTTATTTTATGTAAGAAAAAGTACCATCTTTTGACGTTCCTTCGGATCTCTTAGGATGACCTCTGCCTGATCCAAATCTGCCATGGTTCTAAGGGGGAGACTGATGACAGAAGGCGGTGTGTTTTCAGTGTCCTGCCTCACTAAGTCTCGTCTCAGGGCATTTACATCATGGGTGAGCTTTTTAATTTCTTCTCTCATCTCTCTGTTTTCCTCCATAATTTGTGCAAGCATTTGCACCACTTTGCTAAGTCCAATGTCTATAAAGCAAGATGAAATTTATTCAATGAATGAAACTTATACAAATTATCACAGTACAGCCCCTGACCCCTCCCTTCGGGCGTGTGTAGATGTAGTCTGTGTCTAAGTATAAGACTGAAACAGTGATCTTTTGGTTCATACCTCTGAGCATTTGTCTGGGTTGTGGTTGTACCTCTGGATATAAAACATTAAAGGTTTATCATTATACTATGATTTCATTATGTAAAGTCATACAATAGAATCAAAACACCCTTCTTATGAAACCATATTTTTTAGAAATATTTTTTAAACTGCTAAGTGCCTCCACTTGATGGATACTATTATAATATTTTTAAGGTCTTGGAATTACACATTGTTGCACAATAATTTGATTGGAATCTGACTAACTTGTATCGTTATCACAACTACTTGACTTTTGCAGATGGTGATGGCTTTCACCATTACTATGATGGGTTGAAAGGACAATGAAAGCAAACAAAATTGTACAGTGCAGAAACTAGAGCAATAAAACAGGTAATGAAGTATTTTAGATCTCCTATAGATAAAGAGCAGAGTTCTCAGGGTTCTTACCAAATAAATTCCCTTCAGGCCAGGTATGGCCCAGGACATCAGATGCTACCCTGTAATTTTGATAGAAATCTGTAGAGATAATTAAGTACATAGTGTTACGGTGTGTAACGCTTTGGTGGTGGGTATATCAGTATCCACTCCAACCCGGATAGAACAGTCTTGCAACTGAGTTCAGGGGATGAGTCGTGGAGGAGGGAGGAGGCCAGAAACAAACGTGGCAGTCGTGTTTACTACAAGAAGCCTAGTTTATTTGGCACAGTCTGGGCTCCAGCTCTACGGGACCATCCATACATGAACGAAAATCACCGTTACACCATTACAAGCTCTCTTGCGTTACTCAATGAAAACAACATAAATGAGCAAGGGCCAAGCAGTCTGTCGGTGAGTCGTACCAAGGGAAAAACTAACAAACTCTCTCTGCGCGCTGCGTACTGATGCAGGCGTACTCGCTGTTTCTTAAAGAGACAGTGTACAGTTCTGTCTGTTACAGGTGAGAAGAGGCAGGCACAACGAGTGTTTAACGATCAAGTCCAGCACGAGTAGCACAAGCATTTACATGGCATGAGCTTTAGACAAAGACGAGCACGGGACATTGTGCAAACGCACATTAAATAGACGAACTACACGATCCCCAGTGATCACGAGACGAGGCACAGGTGAGACTGGTGAACATACCCATGAATGACCCACACCCATGGAAATACAAACATGGACATAACCAGACGCAGACGACATAAACACAGGCCCAAAAGGAGGGGTCCGGAGCTGTCCCATGACACATAGATGTTTTGGCACTTTTACAGAACCATTTGTGTTTCAACCAAATCCACTATTTTTGCTTATTAATTTGGTTTGTGGCTATAATTAATAGAGAAGAGAATACATTTGCTAAATATTGTTGCCAATAATGAATATTTTAAAGAAGCATTAGAGTTCACAATATGTTTTTCCAAAAAAGTCTACCACAAGTATTATCTTTAAATTCTACAGTCACCAGACTATGTTCTCTGTAATTTGAGTTGGTAGAATATGAAGGCACGTTGTCACGTGTGGCTACGCCCCCTCTCCCCGCTGTCACTCCAACGTCTCTGTTCCTCGTGGTTTTGTTATTCCCTGCCTGTTTATCCCACCCAGCTGGTTGTCTCTGATTCCTCGTTGTTACCACGCCCCTGTCGTCATTGTTTGCACCTGATCCTTGTTTGGTGTTCTGTGTATATATAATCCCTGAGTGTCCCTTGTCGGTTGTTTTGGATGTTGGTGTTTGTACCAGTTTGGATTGCCGTTCGCCTGTGGTTCGTGTTCTTTGTGTTTCCCTGCCTTGCTCGTGTTTGCCTTGTTTTCGTTATGCCCGTGTATCTGTGTTATTCGGACTGCCCCCCCGTTATGACCCCTGACTGCTTTAGTGACGACGAATATGGAATGTCCTGCAATAAATCTCGCTCTTCTCAGCGTTTGTGTCCGTCCCCTCGCTCCGTGGCGCGAGCCACGTTACACACGTGTCCATGTCCTTTATTTGTTTTTTTAGTGTTTCAGATGAAAAAGAAACATGGAGAAGTGAAAAGATAAGACATGAATAAGACAAGTCATCAACTGGAGGAGTCATTAAACAGCATCGTCAACCATGCAGTTAGGAACATGTAAGTACCTGGTGAAAGTATTGATGAAGGTTTGGGAATGCATGTTTTCCTTGTACACTCCTCTTCTGCTTCCATGTAAACAATCTATAGCTTTCTCATATGTGTCTGGGCGAAAAAAGGAACATGGAAACACCTTTAGAAAGCAGAGGTATATAGAATTCTTCACTTTAAAACTTTATTGTTTGCTTAAATGACATTCCAATCAAGTTCTTTAGTAGCAGACTTACCACAAATTGCTAAGCACCAAATCTGCTCATGAACTGTCCAGTCTAAGCTTGGTTTGATTTGTTGTTTCACAGCTCTGTGAATGTTGACACTGTCACGTGGCCAGAGACATTGTCTATTTTGGACCCATGAAGTGGGCACAACTGCTGTGCTCTTGTCGGCAAACTCCACCACGTGCCAAAATTGTTCCATCTTCTTGGACAGGTAGAAGCTATTTTTAGTTTTTCAGAACAAAATGTATTATGCTTATTTTAGTATCTAAAATTGTGTCACTAGTACTATTTGAATACTGAAGGATAGAGCCAGAACACTCCTGAAACAAGATAACTGAGCAAGAAATAAAATCTGAAAAAAAAAAATTTTAGAACTATTTCTCTTTTTCCAAAGATGAACTGAGCATAACTGGAGGTATCTAAATGAACATGTGGAATAGCTATAAAACCATCCCCATCCTTATAAAGCGCACACTTTCTTTGGATGTGATCAAGTCTACAGCTACCTAGGCTACTGTGCAGCCTAGATGCCTAGATACTTTGAAAATACTGAGGTAAGATGATGCACAAGGATATGCAAAATAATTATCCTTATGTTTGAATGTTTGATAGATGACAAATATAACATCATCTGTTTTCACTATGTTTTAACCACAGCTATCTCGTCACCAACTTGTATGCAGTTGTCACCTAGCTCAGTGGAAAAAGTACTCTCATTCAGAATGGCTTTTTTGTACTGTTCTGCTGTTCCAAACTGTGGAGGTAGAGGTCCATTACAGTGCATATTGTATACAGTTACTGAGTCTACTGGAATTGGCACAATTGCTGTTGGCATTTCAGAGAGTCTCTTCACTATTTGCTGAAGTGGGTGATGTGGTTTTCGCACAAGCCTCTTAATTTTTCCCCAAGTAATTTTCAAAGGGAAATGCTGAAATGTTGTCCAAAGCCCCAAAGTTGCGGTACTCATCTGCTAGGTGGAGTAGTTGATGGACATTAAACACAATTTCCTCCTTTCCATACAATTGACCAAAATGTCTAACAAAAGCCACAAGCATATTATGATCAAAGATAACCTTTTCATCTGGTATATCTGGTGTCAACAGCAAAAACATGGCCACCGAAAACAACATGAAATTATCATAAACCCCATGTGGCATGCAATCTTTAAGCACTACAGGACCAGTATAAATCATAAACTGACGTAGTTCTGTTGCCTTCCAACGATCAATTTCTGTTAATTCCCTTGGTTTACGAGAGAATTCACAGGGTGTGTTGGGCCTTTGCATTAACAGTTTATATTAATGCCACGGTTTGAGAAGGAAGCCTGGTAGCCAAGTTCTTGCCCCTTAACCAAAAAACCAGCAGCTTTCTCATAACTCCAAGACAACACAGGTGCATATAATCAATTGGAAACTGGGAGACCATTTTTACAATGCCTGTCAAAGGGCTGAGTTTCTGCTCCAAATGGTGTTCTTCATCAACCATAGCACAAAAATCCATGTCTGTTCTAAGCTTGGCTTTAGTTTCAGGGAATGTCATTTTGTTGTGCCATTCACCTACACACATTTGTCACAGCCAGAATAACCATTATGTCCCTTTATGTGCTTAACAAATGCTCTGGCTGGTGCATCACACAAAAGCGGACACCAACACCTGTAGCTGCTTGCTATTATAAACAATGCCATGGTGTAACACATTAGTCAGGTCCTTCACAAATTCATTGAGATACTCATAAACACTGACAGGCTTGCTTACTCCACAATATAAACCTACAATGAAAGGAGACTTGGAGTAATCACAGTCGATTAAACAAAGAATTGGCCAAAGTTGAGTTCTGGAACTTTTGAAAAGTGAGAGACCATCAATGTTAAACTGTAATTTGAGTCTTTTGAGACTAGTTTAGTTCGGAGGTTAAGATGGCTCAGTTTTTGTTGTATTGCATGCTCTAGCCCAAAATGGTAGTACTCGCCATTTCCCATTTTTTGTGTGGCTACTTGTGATCTCTGGGAAGTGTTGAATGACACACACGCAGAATGCTAAGCAGTGCATTTAGTGCAACCAAGGAAATGGAGAAAGTAGTAGCCCAGTCTTTTAACTGATGGAGGAGCATGAGATCATTTGATTCGTTGAACCTACAATAATTTAAGTCTGAACTGTCAGAACTGACATTACCAGGAGACATATGTTCAAAAGGTGGAATTTTGACATTTGGTTCTTTACAGTCACTCAAGACTAGACCTCCAGGACCAGTGCTACAAGAAGGTTGCACATCTGAAATATGAGTTGGTTCATATACATCATACAGACTAACATTTGCTCCCTGTCTCTCTCTGACTCTCTTGTCTTCAGTAAACTGCTGAGCTATATCGATCTCTGTGTTGTGCACAAGTTTCTGAATTCTACGTCTCCTTGCCCAGAAAGATGACATATTTAGACTTCAAGTATTATTCTAATCAGAATAGCTTCTGTTTACCTTTTTTTTTATTCACTTGCAGTCTAAAAGTTCAAAGCCTGGTGAAAAAACTATCCATCAGTATTCAAAGTACCTGCAGAAACAAAAGAAAGTGGAGTTTGTAAATGTCAAATTAGTACATTAGCAGTTCTTTTAACACACCTAACTGCCATGATTTGAGATTATACCAGTCCGACACTGAGCAATCCAAAGCAATTGTTGATATAAAGGCATTCCGTAAAAATAAAAGCTGATTATAATAAGTATTTCTATTTTCATAAACTCACATTTCATGCACCTGATAATAAATACCTAATACTATATGGTTTCCCACATATTTTGATTAAATTTACTTGCAACCTCAGGGTTGCTAACTCTCACGCATTGAGCGTGAGACACACGCATTTGACCGTTTTCACACGCTCTCACGCCACACTTCCGATATCTCACGCCGAAAAAATATCCAGTTTATTTACCTCAGATCCACACATATGATTCAATACGTTACTAGTTCGCTAGCTCTGGCGCCATCCACCGGCGATATAACATTGAATCTGTGTCCATTTTACGTTCGCCAACCCCCCCCAACAACTTTCGTTCGCCACACGCCCCCCCCCCCAACAAAATACACTCGCCACCGGCTCTAGGTTAAAATCTCACTCCAAGCGAACGTCAAAAGTTGGCAACCCTGCAACCTAATACATCAGACACTTGTGTGCAGAAGTGTACATTGCATTGATTATTGCGTGCAAGCTCAGGCTCTCTGGATGTATGTGGGTGGATGTATGAATGTGCTGGTCATAACCAATAGGGCGAATAAAAAGGGGGCAGGATGCAAATTAATTTTAGAGGATTGGCTAATAGCAGGATTTATAGTTGGTTACCCTGCCTACGTATCCCAGTTCTGAGCAAGTTTACATAGGTCAAGTGTAGCAGATCCGGGAGCAAGATTGTGAAGTTTGGCGTGGGTGAGCTTTTACTGTGTTTATTTATTAACAACTAACTAGTTAGCATGCATTGATTATAAACGTAGTTTCCGAGCAAGGTGTGAGTTTTTTTTTTTTTTACTATAGGTGCCTTTAGGAACCTGAAATTAGACTTTACTGATGTTGTGAGATTAAACTAACCTTTATTTTCCCCTTCAGGCTAAGTCTAACCCTATGCTTCATGTATGTTTGGAGTTCAAGGTATGTCCCACTGTGTTTAATGAGTTATCTAGTTAGCTAATGAGCTAACCATATAATTAACCGAGAGACCTGTTGTCATTATAGCTACTGTAGCTAGTTAACTAGCTACCATTAATTTCCAAGCTACCATTAATAGCTTTGTCTTGTGTGTGTTTTTATATATTTCTGTATAACGTTTCTCTGTGGTAAACTGCTAAAACTTAGCGTTTCTCATTTCTACAGTTGGTTAGGCTGAAGCAGAGCCGTTCTAGCTGCCCTTTTGTGCTACACTAGCTAGCTAACTGGCTCTGTTTCTATGGCGACAGCACAGCTGCTTGTATCTCAGTAGCCAGCGTTAGCTAATTAGCTAGTTAGCTATCTTGGCTGAATTATTCGAAATATTTAACAGCGAGCTTTGGTTAAGACATTCGTCGTGAATTTATAGAAATTTAGTTGATAGCTGCCATAGCGATTACTAGGTAATGTTATCGTTTGACGTTGGCTGTAACTTTTAGCTTGTAGATTAATTAACATGTCAACTCAAATTATTATTCTTATTATATTATATAATAATATATTTTCTTATACTTAAATTAACGTTTTCAAATTAATTTGTTTGTAGACATTTGGAAATTTGATCTCAACATTGTTCAACCCACCTTGAAACTAGAAGTAATAAACCAAGAAGAATAACATTTATTTTATGACACCGATTTACTGCACGAGAAGAGGCTGCTCGTGCGTTCTTTCCCGCTCCTTCCCCAGACCCACTGACTGGGCAAACAGACATCACACTTTAACTGCTTTTACCACTCGTGGGTATTAAGTGAGGTATCATAGTAAGGATGAGGAGCAGGACTGCAGCAAGACTGTACATAGCTGGGCTAAAGTTGCTTAAGTAACACCTCATTTGCAATCTTTGGCCGAGTTGCCCCTCTGAAGGGGAAAAATTACTTGTATCGACACTTGTATTTTCTTTTTCAGTCCTTATTGACGATGTTTGCAGTTCCTGATCTGCTGTGTGCACATCCTATAACCTCTGTGGATACTTCTTACCACCTGTGTGGACATTACTCCATAATCTACAGGGATGTTCAACTTCTCTTTTGATGTTTTTTGGTTTAAATGGTCCCACATCTAAAATGCTGTTTGTGGAAAATGTGCTCTGTGTAGCTTTGCTTAGCTGTAAATGAAATGTTAACTGTATCTTATTCTTTTTAACTTATTGTTTATTGGGGATCAAGTAATATTCATAATTTTACAGTCAGGGCTTAAAGTTTACAAATGATTAAGCACTTACCATTGGCAATCACATACACCTCAAATAGATTAGGAAAGAAAGAACGTCTCAGACTGTATGTTTTTTTTTTTTGTTTTTGTATTTGACCCTAGGGAGAATTTATGTAATTGCTGTTCTCTATTCTATGACTGAAGCACACACTACATGCTCAGATATGCATGTGTGTCTAGATGTTCATACTTGGAGGCTACATACAGCTTGTCAAAATTATTTCTAAATATGGTTATATTTCATACTTGCATGGTCAGTAACTTAAACAGTCATGGTCAGTAACAGTCATGGCCTGGCGGTTAGGAAACTGGTCTTGTGACTGGAGGGTCGTTGGTTCAATTCCCAGACAGGCCATGACTGAGGTGCCCTTGAGCAAGGCACCTAACCCTAACTGTTCCCCGGGCGCCGGGCTAGGGCTGCCCACCGCTCTGGGCACGTGTGATCCACAGCCCCCTAGTAATCACTAGTGTGTGTGTGTGTGTGTGTGTGTGTGTGTGTGTGTGTGTGTGTTCTGACTGCACAGATGGGTTAAAAGCGGAGGACAAATTTCGATTGGGGTGTAAAAACCACAATTGACAAAATATGGCACATTTTACATTTAAAAATTACAATATAACTGACAATGTAAGCAGTTTATTATTTAAAAAGTGTGCAATAAAATACATTGGGAACAACTGGTAGCAAAAGCAGATTTTCTTCTAAAGAGGTAGGATCTTTGAAGTAAGGATCTCATGCATGGTCAAGAAAGGGTCATGGAAAAAAATTGTCAACATAGATATTGTAGCGTCGCAGGCTAGACCTGTTGTTATTTAGTAGGGGGCAGGGCATTCATCTACCCAGAATGCCCCTTGAGTTCAGCTTAGTCACCCTTACCATGCCTAGTAGCTAGAATAGAGAGAAGAGTGAGGCTGTCTGTAAGAATAATTTCTTCTCTTTTGCGATATTGATGCACTCAGTTGTGGGAGCGGGCATTATTAAAATGCAATAAAAAGAGTGAAAATGAGCAACTGTTTTGGCTCCGGTTTTTTTTTTTGCTTCACCACAATGTGATATGAGGAGCCTGAAAAATTGGCCAACTATATTCTGTGTGCAAAACAAATCCATGATTGGTCCAGAAAAAGGCTTTGCACAGCAATGAGGGGAGTTATAAGGACTCCGAAGATCTTCGTTTGAGAATCAAAACTTGTTTGAATTGCTTGAACGACTCTGACTGATTTCTCTCTACACATCAAGCGATCACTTCAGCGATAGCTTTCCTGGAAAATACCGTAACTGTACGGAGACATGGTGCAGGTCAAATAAATGGTTGATATCCACCACCTCCCACATACATGTATTTTTTCAGTAGTATAACTAACCAAATGCAATGTTTGCAACATATTTTTTTCAACGTTAACAATCTTTTAAGAATTCAACCTTTTAGAATAATGATTTATAGTTGGATTTAGGTTGTCAACCATAAATGACGAAAAACGATGTCATTTCAACATTGATTCAATGTTCATTTGCTATCTGGGTTAGCTCTAGCTAGATAGGAACAATATTCCATTTGTTCACGTCGCTTTAATGAGTATAACAGTGAAATTACAATAATCAAACAAGTTATCGACGTGTCTCTGAATGCTATACGGCATCACTTTAACATGTTGTACACTTCCTGTTTTCCCGTGTCACAGTATAACGTAACGTAGTGCAACATTCTCTACTAGCCATGACCATAGAATTAATGTTCAGCCAAAGATGGGCATCCGCTTTTGGTACACCTGTTTGATTTTGCTGATCAAGTTTTATGATTATCCAGAGGGGTAGCTGAGGGTTTATTAAAAATCACCTCATACATTAGCCGCAACTCAGAAGATAAATTTACTAAGATAAGGTATTTACTAGCAAACCATATTTTAATAAAATGTAGGTGACTCACCTTGAATTTATAATAACGGCTTCTGTTAGAATATTCATGTTAGCTAACGTTCCTACGTCACGAGAAGACGGCTCGTGTGTTTATGTTCCCGCTTGCTAATCCTTGTTGTGATTTTCATCTTAATCCCTTCATAGTTTGTTTACATTACAGTATAGAATCAGCTTATCATAATTTATATATTTTGACAAGTCAAAGTATTAATCAAATCTCTAATATTAATCACTATATGTTTTGCTTACATTATATTATTGATCAAGTTGTTTATTAGTAAGAATGACGGTGTAAGCGCTTGTGTGCCACTTCCAATACACCATGCGTTTGCAGTAGGCTAAAAATGGGATGTGTAAGAGGAGGCCCACTGTGGCCTTATGTGGTGAGGCCAGGTAGTAAGACCTCGCTTCCAGAATAGTGACAGCTGTAGGAACGTGCAGCTCCTATGTTTAGAGGAAAGCATATATAATGGTGAAGAGAGCAGACAGCTTCAGAGCTGCACATGGGGTGACATGATTAGGTAATGTGAGCTCTCCAGAGATCTCTGTATTAAATTAATTAATAGGCCTATGTGTATTTTTAATAAAAGGATAAAGACAAGACTGGTAATGTTTTCTTTTGCAATCAACGAACACGCTGTGCTAAGGTAAGAAAAGGTTAAAGCGCAACATCCTCTAGTGAGTAAAACTTAAAATCAGCTGACTGCCTTTCACGCACGCACCATGACAACTGTCGCAGGACCACGTCCGGACATTCTCAAATGTTCTCAAACGTTCTCTAAAGGTAACAAAAATAACGTTATTTCAACGACTATACGAGGACGTCACTGAACGTCCTGTGAATGTGTCTGTGGGAACATTCCGCCAGGACTTCGAAGGGACCTGCTGGGAACGTCCATTATGGCCTAGGAACATCTTATCGCGAACGTTATAAAAAACCTCTAATAAGAACGTCCACAAACGTCCCCAGGACGTTCGCTGTTTGCTGGGGCAGGCTTCCACTTAACCCCTCACCTTCCAACACAGATTAAATAGACATGGGTGAGTAATTTATTTGCTTATATTTTTGTAATTGTTTAGATGTCGATTGTAAAACTGTAAGTAGATCAAATAAAATTGGATAATTATATATATAATGTTTTAAGAATATTTTAGGCCCTCTGAGTAAAAATGTGTTTTCTTTAGCAAGAAAGTGGTAAGCTGAAAACCACTGTTTTCTGTTTCAAACTAAGGTTAAAAAAACACAAACAAATCAAATCAAGATTTTAATATTTAAAGATTTATTTAAAAAAAAACTTTTTACTTTTTTTCACAAAATGCAATAAATCCATGCAATGTTTTTTTCAAAATGTCTTATATATCCTTTGGCATCAATAGAATTTTTTTTTGACTGAAAATGTGCAAAATACAATAATAAATAACAGTAAATTGTAGGCTACATCTTAATATAATAGTTTGACCATTGGGCCTAAAAACACAAATTTCAAAACATTTCTTTTCGAAAAAAAAAAGCCAAATTTCTTTTAATGGCTTTCTCTTTTTTCCAGTAACTGCTATACGAACAGGTTCCTCTATACCAGGGGTTAGCAACCCGCTCTAGAGCCGCATGCGGCTCATTGCCGCTGCCCTAGCGGCTCTCTGGAGCTTTTTCAAAAATGTTTGAAAATGTAAAAAGATGGGGGAGATAAATATATTTTTTGTTTTAATATAGTTTTTGTAGGGGACAAACATGACACCAACATTCCTAACGTTTTCCAATGTTGTAAGAATGTGTAGAATAAATGAAAATAATTTCAACATTTATGTCAACGAAGATTTGCATCGTAGCCTGCGACACACGTTTCTATTAGCAGGGCGAGATGAGGCAGGTGGCTGTTGGAAACACACCGGCGGCGAGCTTGAAGAGTCACTCCCCAGAAAGCTCAACTTGGCCAAAGCCACAAATGGAGCGAAATTGAAAGCCTCCCAACACCCGAGAAACTTGTCTATGACACATGAATGCTCTTCCTGACAATTATAGGAACATGAAGACATGCATTTGGGGTATTATCCATCTTTGGATCAACATACCTGTGCGAACAGATATTTTCAAACATGAACTACATCAAATCAAAATATTGCACCCGCCTGACTGATGAGAGTTTGCAGTCCTGCATCAAGATTAAAGTTACATATTACATGCCCGATGTTGAGAAGCTGACCAGTGATGTCCGAAAACAGAAGTCACATTAAACGGGTTGCGGTTTTATTTATATAAACGGAGCTGCGTTTTATTGCACTTTGTTTAGTGCTCAAATAAGGGGCATGTTATGCACGTTCCATTTTGTTGTTTTGTCGAATTGTAAAAAAAAAATTACATCAAAAATCAGATTTATTTATCAGGGTTGCCAACTCTCACGTATTGAGTGTGAGACACACGCATTTGACTGTCTTCACATGCTCACACGCCACACATCCGATTTCTCACGCTGAAATAAATCTAGTTTAATTACCTCTGATCCACATCTATCATTCAATGAGTTACTAGTTCGCTCTGGCGCCAACCACCGGCGATCGATAGATCGCGATATGGGCCATTCTACGAAATGGGTGCCATTTGCATGTCGAAACTTTTCAAAATTCAAGTTCTCTTTTTTCAAAAACTAATATGGATGTATCGTCCTCAATCCTGTTACCAAAGTACATGAGCCATTTTAAAAAGATTTTTGAATGGAAGATGAACCATTTCTTTTGTTTTCCTCCTGAAACATTCTTTATTTTAAAGGAATGACAAATTGTATTTTTCTCTAAACGTAAAGCAGGGTTCCCGCGGGGTCTTAAAAAGTCTTAAAATGTCTGAAATTCAAAACTTTAAATTTAAGGCCTTAAAAGACTTAAAAAACAGCCAGATTTTCATCCAAGGTCTTAAATTTAATTTAGTCAGGTCTTAAAATTTTACCTTAGTTAATTTTAGAAAAGTGTAGTTTAATCGAAACGTCCGGAAGTCAGTTCTGTGTTGTCTGTGTTTGTGCGGGGCTACAGGTGTTGGTACGTGTTAATTAATTAAACTACAAAACCCATAATAACCGCAGGCAGGAAACGGCCCTTGTCACGAAAAGCCTTCACGCAATTTTGTGCCTCATCCCCGCCGTTTTCGCTATCGTCAGTGCCGGGTCCCGCCGGACTCCACCGCAGTATCACTAGTGCTTCGGCTAATGATATTCGGGCTACATTAGGATAGAGTGACGGCAATGTTCCCTGGTTCGAATATCGCGAAAAAGTTTTTGTGTGGACTAAACAAATCGCATATATAGCTAGATTTGGCTTGGCAGACTTCATCAAGAGAGAGTTGATACGCTCTTACCGGGCCGTATGTGTTAATGTTCGATGAAAGCTTTAATTCAACCACAAAATCCAAACAGCTGGATCTTCATGTTCGGTTCTGGAGCAATGGATATGTGCAATCGAGGTACATGGGCTCTCATTTCATGGGCCATGAAACAGCGCAGGATCTACCAAAACTTATCAAAGTAAGTGATCCTTACTTATGCTCCACAGTCTTCTTTTCAATGTGTTAACCATTTTATACAATTAGGCTACAATACAAAAACATCTCAGAACCATGTACTGTCCATGGCATTGAGTTAGAGAAATGTTTCAATGCATGCTAAATCCCAGCTAGAGGAAATACAAATATATTTACTGTGTTAAATCATGTAAAATGTAAAAAAAAACAACTATGCCCTGTAGATGGGTTATGTCATGTTTTGAAACATGTTCCACTGTCCCATGCTCTGTTTCATGGATTGCAGATGGTTTTATTTACATTGTACTGATGTATTGCCTTTTAGTGGGCATAGGGTAAAAACAGGTAGTGTGTCCCAACGTTTTCAATGTTAACATTCAAATTCATATTCAGCATGGCTAGACAAAGTAAGTTGGTTTCATCGGGATAATAAATAGAAAAGAAGGTAGGGGGTTAAAAAAGTTTTGTGTGTTTTAAGATACAGATGGCCTGGGGAAATAAAATTCTGAGCCTTTATTTAATTAGTTAATTTTATAATTTCATTTATTTCAGTAATTTAACCAAAATGTAACATTTAATAAATTTTATCAGCTGCAGGGTGTGAGGATTTTGGTCAAACCATGCCTTAGACATACTTGAAGATAGGCTGAGTCTACATGTTGTTAAATGTATAATGTGTGTATGATTATTTAATTTGATGGTGTACGTCTATCTTTTTATTTCTTATTTTCCAACAAGGAGGTGGAGGCAGAAAACATGCAAGAGGACACAACTGGCACACACAGACTCATATGTGACTGTCACAATGCATGGAGGTGTCACAGGTTCCCCTCACCAAGGAACTCTTAGCATCTGTGGGTGCAGCACGGTCAAAATACTGACTCTTTCTGGATCAGGAATGAATCAGGAAAGAAAAGGAATCCCAGAGCCAGAAAAGAAAGCTGACTGAGCAGTCTTTAGAGGACCTTAAGAAAAGGAAGAAAAGCTTGGAAGACGTATCCACTTGTCTTGCTAGAGTGGCAAATTCTCTTGCAGAAGAAGCTGAGGGCAAGGCTGGATCCAAGATGGCTCAGCTCCTTTCCAAGTCAAATGCTGAGATTGGTACTGAAAAGGAAGAACTCAGAGATATGTAGGGTGAGGTTGTATGTAGATATGCTAGTGTTGTGTTGGTAAGGTTGCTTGGGTTGAGTGTTACTATTTTGATTGTTTTAATATTGAATTAATGTAATCCTGTAACTAAATTAATCAAAATAAAATGTTTTAAGAGTTTCTGGGATCATTGGATTGTTTGTGGTAATATGTTGTGTTGGTCTTAAATTTCACTGAGAATGGTCTTAAAAGGTCTTAAAAAGTCTTAAATTTAACTCACTGAAACCTGCAAGAACCCTGTAAAGCACTTGTTATAGTTGCCGGAGACTATAAACTGTAATTAATATTAAATTATTTAACAATAACATAAATCATGGACCAAACATAGTTAGAGGAAGGTCATTTTTTCTTTATTTTTTGTCAAAAAATGATTCAGTAACAGGAATGAACTGTTGATAACAGGAATGAGAATTGGGTGATAGGAATAACATTTCACCAGTACTACTATAATATGAAACAAACATACAAATCTAATTTACTTATACAAACTTTATATAAGTAGCTTTAGTGTGTGTGTGTGTGTGTGTGTGTGTGTGTGTGTGTGTGTGTGTGTGTGTGTGTGTGTGTTGCAGACTCATGGCGGAAAAGGTAAAAAATGGAACAGAAAAGTTCATTTACAGCATGCGTGTTCGTATGAGAAGGCTATGTGTAAATGTGTATCTTGTATGAATGTAAATATGCAAATGGATGTGTTTGTGTTTACACAGATCATTTAAGAATCTGATTAAAGCAGAAATTGAGACGTGGTTTAGGATCTATAAGGCTAGTTCCAGTTTGGCCCAGGTTTCTTTTTCTATCTCCATATGACGACCTGTCACTGGCTTTGGGGGTGGAATATGGCAAACAACATCCTCAATCAGATATCGGAGGATGTCCTCTCGAGCTGGCCAGAAATATCTGTTCTGGCCAATTTTCTGCATGCATCGGACCTCAACATGTGTCTCACTGGTGTCAGTGATGATTCCGGGGTACAGGTCTCTCTCATACCTTACCACACACCATTTACCAACAACTTCTAGATCTTGTCATTGATGTTGTGGGAGCTGTGGGGGCTCTGTGGACATCATGTGTTGCTTCTTAAATGTGAATGGCTTGGAATTGAAGCACTCACAATTCAGGTTTTGCACTGTTGTGCATAAGCAACTGACATTTCTGTATGTCAGTTCTCCAGGGGCAAGAGTGATGACCTGATGGATCCTCAAGGTGGATGGAACCATGGGCAGATCTTGTGGAATCTGTGCCACAGCCTGATCCACAGCCTGTTCGTCAACAAAGAAGCACTGTACTGTTGAGCCTGTCTTCTACAATTCAGAAAAAAGCATAGCAGCATCAGGGATATCCACTCCTTTGCTGGCTAAGCTATCAGCAGTTCGCTTCAGGGCCCCTCCAACACCATCTGGGGCACCCTTTCCAGGACTTGCTTCAAAGAAATTCCATGTCCCAGCACAAAAGCCTCTCCTGAACAGCTCGGTGGTGAACAAGAAGAAATTTCCTCGCTGCTTATATTGGGTACATGGACCATCACTGTAGAAGTGGACTGTCGTGATATCAGGGTGGTTATTCCGCAGATGGTCAAACACTGGGGACATATACTCCCAAATTGCTGCTGGGCCTTTCTGCCTGGATAGCGATATTGTGCAGAAGGACATTGGGTGAGGAGTTGAGCTCATGTAAAGCACACCAGTGTGAAGTGTTGCTTGCTGGTGTGATGCCCCAAAGTGAACAGCTTGTATTTCTGAACTGTATTTGCACAGGTAATTTTCAGAAAAATCAACATGAATTAGGCATTCATGTGCCTTCATGTTGTTTTTTAAAGCTCTGTAGTGGGAGAACTGACGCCTGATATTAAACATGTGCCGCTTAAACCTGTGCAAGTGCTCAGTGAACTTTGCAAGGAATTCATCCTGTGTGGTCTCACACACTTGTTTAATCGTGATTCTTGACTTTGACAGTGGATCATTTTTGTGTTCTTTATCTACCACTGCCCACTGGAGAAAAGACACCTTGCTCTCAGCACTGAACTGATCCAAAACTGGGCAGAAGAGGTCCTTGCACACAGCACAGTCTCCATACATGCACTCGATTTTGTCTGTGTCGCATGTGATTTCTTTCATGAGGGCCTCTACATTACCAGTACTGATCACTTTGAGCTGCTGAAGCTTTTGCACCATGAACTCAAGATTTTCACGTGTCTTGCACATGCATGTATCCCTATCGCTAAGTGTGGGATGGACGATCCAAAAGGGGTGGAGTAGAGCTGGGCGATATGGCCCTCCAAAAAAATCTTCGATTAATTTTTTTTAAATCCGATTTTCGATTTTAATAGATTTATTTTCCTCTACTAAAAAACTACAGATGATAAAGGAATGGTAAAAAAAAGTTTTAATTTATTTTTCACTTAAATTTCCCCTTTGAGGTTAAAGTGCAAGCAGAAACAAATTGTAAACAAGTGAGAACATTCAGTAACTTTTAGAAGGTTTTCTCCAACATACTTTAAGCATTGACACAATGCAACCTCAAACTTAAAATAAATAAATAAAACACACCCTCAAAAAATAAATAGATATAAATAATTTGGTGCCCTTTAATAAAATGGAAAACAAATACAATTGAACAATTCTTGCATGTTGTACTGACAGTCACGCTGTCTACATTCTGATTAAGAACAGGGCTCCCCTCACTTTAGCCTAAATTCCAGCACTTTTCAAACCTGAAACACAATGTAACATTAAAATTCGTCAGGTAAATGTTCCTTCCACTGTTTCTTTATACTACCACAGTTTATACTTTATACTACAATAGTTGCCAGGTTCGCTTTTTCACGCCAAATTGGGCTTGTTTGGAAAATCCAGCCGCGGGTAAAAATTATGGGGTCGCGGGGTGCGGTTTTTTGGTCTACTTTTGAGTTGGGCTACCGCAGGAGTTACAAGTCAACACTAATAATGGATCGCGATATAATACTTAATTTGTCTCCATTTTACACACTCGCGAGGTGCCCGGAGCCGCGCGCTACGGTCACTCGCGAAAGTATAATCCATTGAAGCGGGTTCGGTGACCGAGGCAGAAACTGCTTAATCCAAAATATCCCGCGGAGGGAAACTTTATTGACAGCGCAACTGAATAGCACTCTTCGCTCTCTCCCTCTATCGGTTTCAAACACCTTACAGCGAGGACTTGTTTGGTCTACATCTGACGCCGCAAAACCGAACCAACTCCAGATCACGGAGCTAGTTGCTCTTTTCTTGGACACAAGTTCCGCCGTCATGTTTGTGTGTGTGTGTTTTGAGGGTGGATGGGTGGGAGGTGCTAAACTCACTGAACTACGGGAGCCCACAGTGCAGCGTCGGTGGTGAAAATTAAATCTCAGAAAATCGATTTTCTTAAAAACACATCGTCCTTAACTGTAAATTCGAATTAATAGATAATATCGATTAATCGCCCAGCTCTAGGGTGGAGCCTACAGAACAGTGAGTAAGAAATGGCGCGTTCTTCTTCAGATATTAACTTCTGATGGAGATTTTTCATTGTGTCCTGAAGGAAGCGTTTCTGCATTTTGATTTTTTCCCTAGTGATGGTTTGCCTTTTTCCGGTGGTGATTCGACACACATCTTCTCTTTTGAAGAAGGTTCTGACTCTAGTGGTCATGTTCGATCCTGCTGTTCCCCTTCCTCTGGTAACTTAAGTCAGATGGTCTGTCAACTCTCCACCTTTTTTTGGAAAAGCCCAATGAATCTTGTGCCAGGCGTTGCACCCTGTACTTCTTGAGAACCTTCCGTTACTATTCTTGAAATTATTTGCTTCTCCTTCTCCCCCTTTGCCTGTTTGTACTTGTTTTTGATGGTGTCAATTAGGGCCTTGTGAAACAAAAGGGTCTTCTGGATGGCTGTACTTGAAATCTGTTTCAATGTTTTGGTTGCTGTTGTTTGGGGACATGCACTTTGGGTTTTCAAGCGTTGGACTCGTTTTTTGTATTTTTCTTTTTGTTTGGTTTCTTTTGACAACAGAATTTGTAGTTCTTTGATTTGTTTGTGGAGGTTCCTTATTGTTTTTTTTTTGTTCTCTTCTTTCCATGAACTTGTTGCCTACAACACAAAATTTTTGAAAAAACGAACACATAGCAATAGCATGCAGCAAAACACAAGTCATAAATATGAACTGTGACATAATTTCCAGTGATTCCCCCCAGAGCATTTGTTAGCTAAGGTGGTTGGGGTGGGCGGGGGGTGCATTTGCCAGTATCAGTAAAGGCTATTTAGTGCAATTTCATATGAAATATGAAAGCATCCCCTTATAAAAGCTTATAAAAGTGCTGGGGGAAACCCTGATAAATATTGGGCAGCCAGTTTGCACCCAGGGAGTGGGTATGGGGTATGGGGTTGGGGGGGGGGGGGGGCAATATCCTGCTCAATGGTGTCACCATATTGGAACCTGTGACCTTTCTTAGCCATATATACTGCATAGTTAATGAGTCCAATGGAATCATATGTATTTTGCTACATCATAAGTACACCAGAACTGAAACTAGACCTGGAAGTGCTTTTGGCTCAGCGCTCATGGCTTTCCTGTCCTTGAGTCTATGATACGTCTCCCTCCACTTCTTGCCCTGTCTCCGCTTCTCTCTGGCACTGACGTCTTTGATGGATTTTTTTCTGCCTGTCTCTAGGTCCTCCCTATACTTCTGCTGTTCCTGCTTTAAATATTTTGCCCTACGTTCTGGGTCAGCATCGCACCGAGCACGATAGCGCAGCTGCTTTTCAGCAGCACTCAGAGGTGGATTGGCTCCCTGAAATCATGCATTCATATCAGAAACACGATTACTTTATGTCAAGGGCATATATAGTTTGAACTGTAAATGATAAAACTAGCTCTATAGTATTACATTGATAGATGTACATGCAATTTTACAATAAACCAGAGAATTCTCCTCATTCCTGTTACTATTTCTCAGTCATGTTACCGTTACCCAGTGTTCATTTAAGTAACAGGAATTAAAGTAACAGTAAAGAGTTTTTAGCATTAAGCTAGCAAAAACATGAAACTTAGCAATGTAGCGGTTATGCTAGCAGTACAAGGTCAATCTGCACATTGTAGTGATTTACCAAAGTAAATGTTTTTAAAAATCAACAAAAATATCAGAGACATAATTTTGGTAACATGATTAAGTACTGAGAGTGACCAGTCATGGCTTTAGCTACAGTTTTGTCAAGAATATTGACCAGAGCATCAGAGAACTTACTTTTGGTCTTCCCATGTCTTCAGATCACCAGAAGTGATGTAACTTCCTCTTGAATATCTAAATTGTGCGTGGTCCCTACATTTTCAGGGCGACGATGTGTTTGGGTAACAGTACTGAGTGATAACTAGGGGACAGGACTAAAATGCATATTTTAAGTTAAATACTATAATTTCAAATGTATTTAAAATAAATGGGGATATGGAATTACACAAAAAAAAATTTAAAAAGTTTAATTCTGAAGGATTTTATTCACTTTTTTCATGGTTAAGTGTAGCGTTTTAACATTGGGACAGGTATGAAATGCATGTTTTTCAGTTTTCTGGGTAGCTTTTAAAAATGTTTTTAGATATTTGAGTTTTTAGTTTAATATTTATCCACAACACTAATTTATTATCACATGCAATTATCAGCTATTTTACAGCTATTTTGCATCATGGTTAAAGGCATAATGTCACTGGGACATAAAAGGCACCGATTTCGTAGAATGGCCCATATAATACTTAATTTGTGTCCATTATACACCCCGCCCGGTAACAATTTACGTTCGCCACCCTCTCCAGGTTCAAATCTCACTCCAAGTGATCTTGAAAAGTTGGCAACCCTGATTTATTGAATTTCTTTAATTTCATCAAATCAATGAAACATAATTCATTAATATTGTAATGAAGTTAAACTTGAGGCGGCATCCTACAACAAAGCAGTCACGTGGTGCATCGTTCTCTACAGAACACACTGCAGGGAGAATAAACACCCCGCTCAACAACTTACGTTCGCCACCCCCCGTCAACAACTCTCACACTCTGACATGAATCCAAAACTTGAGAGCCCTGTATATGTGTGTGTATATATATATATATATATATATATATATATATATATATATATATATATATATATTGAGCAGTAATATATACACTGCTCAATAAAATAAAGGGAACACTGTCACGTAGGGCAACGCCCCCTCTCGTAGCTGTCACTCTGGGTTCCCTCATGTCCGTGTTCCCTGCCTGTTTGTCCCGCCCTGCTCGTTGGTTTTGATGATTCCTCGTTTGTTACCACGCCCCTGTGTCATTGTCATCACCTGTCCCTAGTTTAGTTCTCTGTATAAAAGTCCCTGTGTCTCCCATGTCCGTATCGGTCTTTTTGTCAAACCTGTTCGTTGTGAGTATTGTTTCCGCTGCAAGTATTCCTGCCTGTTCCGTGTTTCCCCGTTGTGTTTGGTTTATTTGTCAGAGTATGTCTGTTGTCATTTCATGTCCTGATTGCCCACCTGTTATGACCCGTGCCTGTTATATCGACGCTGCTTTTGGAATTTCCTGTAATAAATCTCGCTCTCCTCAGCGTTTGTGTCCGCCTCCCTGTTCTGCCCCGCGCAGAACGTTACAAACACTTAAACAACACAATATAACTCCAAGTCAACCACACTTCTGTGAAACCAACCTGTTCAGTTAGGAAGCAACACTGATTGTGAATCAATTTCACCTGCTGTTGTGCAAATGGAATAGACAACAGGTAGAAATGAGAGGCAATTAGCAAGACCCCCCCTATAAAGGAGTGGTTCTGCAGGTGGGGACCACAGACCACTTCTCAGTACCTATGCTTTCTGTCAGCATAGTGTCCCGAGGCTGGAGGCACTACCAGGAGACGTGGAGGAGGCCGTAGGAGGGCAACAACCCAGCAGCAGGACCGCTACCTCCGCCTTTGTGCAAGAAGGAACAGGAGGAGCCAGAGCCCTGCAAAATGACCTCCAGCAGGCAACAAATGTGCATGTGTCTGCACAAATGGTTAGAAACCGACTCCATGAGGATGGTATGAGGGCCCGACGTCCACAGATGGAGGTTGTGCTCACAGCCCAACACCGTGCAGGACGCTTGGCATTTGCCAGAGAACACCAGGATTGGCAAATTCGCCACTGGCGCCTTGTGCTCTTCACAGATGAAAGCAGGTTCACACTGAGCACATGTGACAGACGTGACAGAGTCTGGAGACGCCGTGGAGAGTGATCTGCTGACTGCAACATCCTTCAGCATGACCAGTTTGGCAGTGGGTCAGTAATGGTGTGGGTTGGCATTTCTTTGGAGGGACGCACAGCCCTCCATGTGCTCACCAGACATAGCCTGACTGCCATTAGGTACCGAGATGAGATCCTCAGACTCCTTGTGAGACCACATGCTGGTGCGGTTGACCCTGGGTTCCTCCTAATGCAGGACAATGCTAGATCTCATGTGGCTGGAGTGTGTCAGCAGTTCCTGCAAGATGAAGGCATTGAAGCTATGGACTGGCCCGCCCGTTCCCCAGACCTGAATCCGATTGAGCACATCTGGGACATCATGTCTCGCTCCATCCACCAACGTCACGTTGCACCACAGACTGTCCAGGAGTTGGCAGATGCTTTAGTCCAGGTCTGGGAGGAGAACCCTCAGGAGACCATCCACCACCTCATCAGGAGCATGCCCAGGCATTGTAGGGAGGTCATACAGGCATGTGGAGGCCACACACAATACTGAGCCTCATTTTGACTTGTTTTAAGGACATTACATCAAAGTTGGATCAGCCTGTAGTGTGTTTTTCCACTTTAATTTTGTGTGTGGCTCCAAATCCAGGCCTCCATTGGTTAATAAATTTGATTTCCATTGATGATTTTTGTGTGATTTTGTTGTCAGCACATTCAACTTTGTACAGAACAAAGTATTCAATGAGAATATTTCATTCATTCATATATATATGGTGGCGAACGTAAGTTGTTGGTTCTCCGCCAGTTGAGTATGATGAGGCTCAACTGGTGATGAGGCTCAGGGATTCGGTGTCATACAGCGCCGTGCTCCGGGTCCTAGTGCCTGTAGAATTAATGGCCCGATTAACGTAATTTAAAAACCAGGACATTTCCACAGTTTTAAAAAATATCCCGGGACGCCCGGGACAGGACGTGAAATACGGACATGTCCCGGGAAATATGGACGTTTGGTCACCCTATATATACACACATTTTATGGCAAGCCGTTCAGGAAAAAACTATATATATATAGAATGACTGCTAAGTGAATATATGGAATGAAACCTGAGAATATGGAATGAAGTCTGAATATATGGAATGAAACCTGAGAATATTGAATGAAAGTCTGAATATATGGAATGAAAACCTGAATATATGGAATGAAAGTCTGAATATATGGAACGAAAGTCTGAATATATGGAATGAAAGTCTGAATATATGGAATGAAACCTGACGTCACTTGCGCCATTTTGTGCTTTCAGTTTGTGGTACCAGGTATGGCGGCAGGCTCGTTTGTTTGGCAGCATTTTGGGTACCCGGCAGAAATGATAAATGGCAAGAGAGTGACTGATAAGACATTGACCATATACAAACATTGTATGAAAATAATGCCACACACCGCGGCCAATACGAGCACGATACAGAGACATTTACAGCACCTCCACAGCTCAGTACTCAGATCAACATATCTCACTTGGTAGCAGGGACAGAACGGCGCTTTGGCAAGTTGAGACAGCAGGATATCGGGAGCAGTGTGGCGATGTTAATATTCTTAAAAATGAACATGGCAGTGTAGTTGCAGCAAATTCAGTGACATACTTGGTCAGGCTCTGTTTGCACTATTTGCACTCTGTATTGACAGAGAAAAACTTTTTGTTTTGCACATAATAAAGTGAGTCCCCGCTTAACGGGTCTGGTTAACGACGGACCGGAGTTACGACCGACTTTTTATGTTATTTTGTGTGGTGCGCGGAGGAGCAGTGGCAGCACAGTGGAGTGTTGTGCACGAGAACATTGTTCGTTTTTTTCTGTACTGTATTTACAATCAAAGCATATCTAAATCTGGGGTCGCGCTTAACGACGGACTTTTCAGTCTAACACCGTCGTTAAGCAGGGACTCGCTGTATTGTTTGCTCTTGAAAAAAGGAGAAATATTTTAATTTATTTTATTTTAACTTTTATGAAATTTTATTTAAATTTCAATTTGTAGGACAAGTTTATTAAGTTCATGCTTGCATCATGCATGTTAAGAGTTCTAATAAAACATTTCAAAATGCATGTGTAACTCAATTAAATAAAAGTGTGTTGTCCAGTCATATAATTTGTCATTTTAGTTTTCTTAAAATCTCGTCACGTCTCGTTCTCGTGAACCCAATATCATGTCTCTGGTGAGCTGAGTGTATCGTCACACCCCTAGGTAGCAGTAATCCTCAGTACGGAGGACATGATAAACACCCTGACCAGTGCACGAGCTATGGTGGCGTACTGCTTCAAGCAGAATAAATAGAACATTTCTCCGTAGTACTGCTGGCTAGCATGCTACCAGCGGTGATTAGCTTGATTCGGAGCTGCGGTGTTTGTGTAAATTTACTCATGTTCAAAGGGCTTCCAAATGGGAAGATACAACTCTCATAGTCCTCCTCAAACCGAACCAGTGTGCATGTCCGCGCAGCGCGGACGGTTACTTGTGCAATATGACTTGACCTACAGAACAGACATTCATACAGTGCCATTCATTCAGTAGTATTGTAATAGTGCATATATATGTGTGAATGGCTGAAACACAGTCACTGATGTAAACTATGGGCCCGCTTTGCGCGGCCCACTGATCAGCTGATGTGTGCTGTGTTGTCAGTCAGTATGTATGTCCAGACACAGTGTACTGCGCAGGTAACCAGTCCGTGCTGCGCGGATCTGCACACTGTTCAGTTTGAGGAGGACTGAGAGGTTTATCTTCCCGTATGGAAGCCCTTTGTGCCGCATCACGCGATTCGGTTACCGCTTCTGGTGTAATGTTCTGAGGAATTCAGTGTGAATCTGAACATGAAGTATGATTACACATACAAACTGCACCTCTGAATCAGGCCAGTCACAGCTGATAGCACGCTAGCCAACAGTACTATGGAGAAATTTTCCCTGAATTACGAGATGGCTCACTCATAACGAGCAGCCTGTCGCCATACCCAGCATCACAAACTGAAAGCACAAAATGGCGTCGATGACGTCAGATTTCATTCCATATATTCAGACTTTCACCACTTGATTCATTCGATTTCTTACGCTGAAAAAAATGTAGTTCATCTATCTCTGATCTACATCTATGATTCAATGAGTTACTAGTTCGCTCTGGCGCCAACCACTGGTGACCCCCCCATCCCGGTTAACGTTTGACAGACACACACATACACACACACAAAGTTATGGCTGGTTGGTGTATGTGATAAAGTAGGGAAAATAAGTATTTAGTCAGTCACCAATTGTGCAAGTTCTCCCACTTAAAAAGATGAGAGAGGCCTGTAATTGACATCATAGGTAGACCTCAACTATGAGAGACAAAATGTGAAAAAAAAAATTGAGAAAATCATTTTGTCTGACTTTTAAAGAATTTATTTGCAAATAATGGTGGAAAATAAGTATTTGGTCAATAACAAAAGTTCATCTCAATACTTTGTTGTATATCCTCTGTTGGCGATGACAGAGGTCAAACGTTTTCTGTAAGTCTTCACAAGGTTGGCACACACTGTTGCTGGTATGTTGGCCCATTCCTCCATGCAGATCTCCTCATGTTTCATCTTCATTGCCCTTGCTGATGGAAGGAGGTTTGCACCCAAAATCTCACAATACATGGCCCCATTCATTCTTTCATGTACACGGACCAGTCGTCCTGGTCCCTTTGCAGAGAAACAGCCCCAAAGCATGATGTTGCCACCCCCATGCTTTACAGTTGGTATGGTGTTCTTTGGATGCAACTCAGCATTCACTCTCCTCCAAACACGACGAGTTGTGTTTTTACCAAATAGTTCTACTTTGGTTTCATCTGACCATATGACATTCTCCCAGTACTCTTCTGGAACATCCAAATGCTCTCTAGCAAACTTCAGACATGCCTGGATATGGACTGGCTTAAGCTGGGGGACACGTCTGGCACTGCAAGATCTAAGTCCCTGGCGTCGTAGTGTGTTGCTGATGGTAGCCTTTGTAACGTTGGTCCCAGCTTTCTGCAGGTCATTCACTAGATCCCCCCTTGTGGTTCTGGGATTTTTCCTCACCGTTCTTGTGATTATTTTGACCCCACGGGCTGAGATCTTGCGTGGAGCCCCAGATCGAGGGAGATTAGTAGTGGTCTTGTAGGTCTTCCATTTTCTGATTATTGCTCCCACAGTAGATTTCTTCACACCAAGCTGCTTGCCTATTGCAGATTCAGTCTTCCCAGCCTTGTGCAGGTCTACAATTCGGTTTCTGGTGTTTTCTGACAGCTCTTTCGTCTTCACCATAGTGGAGTTTGGAGTGTGACTGTTTGAGGTTGTGGGCAGGTGTCTTTTATACTGTTAACGACTTCAAACAGGTGCCATTAATACAGGTAATGAGTGGGGGAAAGAGGAGCCTCTTAAAAAAGAAGTTACAGGTCTGTGACAGCCAGAAGTCTTGCTTGTTTGTAGGTGACCAAATACTTATTTTCCACCATTATTTGCAAATAAATTATTTAAAAGTCAGACAAAATGATTTTCTCAATTTTTTTTTTCACATTTTGTCTCTCATAGTTGAGGTCTACCTATGATGTCAATTACAGGCCTCTCTCATCTTTTTAAGTGGGAGAACTTGCACAATTGGTGACTGACTAAATACTTATTTTCCCCACTGTATATGTAGCACAGTTTCTTATTGTACACTGTTAAGACACAAATGACAATGACAATCAGTAATTAAAATAAACAGTTATAAAGGCAGTGATGTTAACAACCTGAAAGATAAGTGCAATTTATTGTTTTTTTATGTCTCTAAGGTTTCAGGCACTAAGCAGTTCATGTTCAGTGGCTCAGTCATACACCAAAGAAGTAATTCTCCTGCCAGATCACACAATCACGCTCGTGCCAAGGCGTGCCACAAAAGCTTGGCTTTTTGAAAATGGACATATAAAATCTGCTTTGGAATTTGGCTGTGACTGGGACTCTGACAAAGTAATGCAGACAATAATATCAGCCTTCCAGCCAGTCGTGGAGGGATGCAGGTAAGCAATTGATCTGCTTTGTCACATAATACTGGTTCTTTTCATTTTTGCAATAATAAGATAATGTACTATAGTTTGGAAGGTTGTGTGAAAAGGTGTATGTGAATTTAAAGATTTATAGATAATTGAATGCTGCTCATTTTAAATACAGTCTTGACTTTAATACTTCAATACTATTAAGAATTATTATTATTATTTTGTATTAACTTTAGTTTGTCAATATAAAATTTGCCAAATTGACTTACTGGTACAACTATCAGAGCACATTTTTTGTGTGCAGACCAATTACGTACTAAACCATTTTTTTTTTCCAAATATTGTAGTGATGTGTATTAACTTTAGCAGAACATGTATTTTTTTATTTACATCTATTCATTTATCCATAATCATCTGCATTGGACAACCTTTCTGTAGTTGCATAGTTTCTATTGTCACTAAGCACTATACACTTAATTCTTGTCTGGTCTCTCTGTCACAGTACTGCATGTACTAATATTTACTATAATAGTGAACTGGCAATATTACTGGTAATGTAACTGTACCTACCAACCTGTATACACCAACATCTATACACATTGCATATATGCCTACTACACATGCTGCATTGTAGTAAAAATAAAGTACATCAATGCAATCTTTTTATTTTCTTTTATGTAATGTCATGTTGTATAGAGGGTGTTATTCATGCTTTCAGGTTGCAAATTCTGACGCCGTGCCACAACAAAATAGTTGAGCCATCCCTTACCTCCAAACTGACTGAGTGGAGACCTTGTGAAAAAACTTTTTCATCAAAAGTCCATTTATGTCCGGCCTGACAAGGTCATTTTAAGAGAGGCAAAACAATCTGTAATGCTGAAGATTTTAAGAAATGTATATGACATTATGTATATTAGTACAAAGCTGTTTTACACTTGCTGACTTTAAACTCTTTTACTTGTAGTTTTCACTGACGTAATATACTATGTGCTCCCTTTGACAGTCATGTTCAGAAGGATACAGTAGCAACACAAGCAGCTGTGATTTGGCCGAAATGTCAGACTGTGATAAACATGGTAAATATTTTTTATCTAAATAATGAAACTTCAGATTCATTGACATTGGATTTGTATTTGTTTCTGCATCACGTTTACATAGTTATATAAAGTGCATTTTAAGACACATTTAGATTTAATTGAAGTTGTTTTTATGCTATACTTGTTTGTAAATTATACAATCACAAAAATATAAGTTAGATGCTACTCACAGGTTAAAAATGTTAATCTTCTATTTCTTCATGCTGTTACAGTCGAGGAGAGCATGCCTGACATTTCAATAGAGGGTGTCTCAGCCATGTCTACTGATGAGGCCCTCAGCAGTAAATCCATTTCTGGTATTGATGAAGTTATCTGGTGTGTCACCACCAAAGATCTTTGCACTGAGTCACCTTCCAACTCAGCTGATGCCACCACCTTGCCCACTGCACATGTTATCACTATTGATGACAATGACACCTTGCCCAGTGGAAGTGCTGTGATCTCCAGTGCCAGTGCCCATGGCTCATTGATTGATTCAGCTGTCAATCATAGTGCTGGTGCACATTGTTTTTCTGCTGATAAAGCCTGTGGTGTGTCCTATGGTCACACCCAACCTAGTGCATCTGGCAATAGTTCATCCAGCACATCCTACAGGTTTGTACATTTCAGTTTTGTAAGAAGGGCCTTATTTATAACTTCGCACTAGATTACTGTGCCCCAACCCTGACGGACCCGTTTGTATAGTTTACATGCTTATAACTACTACATAAACTTGTTTATAACATCAAGATTTTTTGACTTTGTCAGGAAATAAAATTTAAACAAAATCATAAAAAAATTTTTTTTACTAAATTACAAAATGCTTTTGTTGAAATTGTTACCTTTCTATTGTTAGGGTCCCTGTGGACGCAGGTATAAAAAATCTTGCATTTAGGCTTACTATTTTTGCTTGTTTCGAAAGACAAGGGAAGGATGGACATGTCCAGACATGTAGGCCAGGTCAGATTGAGTTGGCCTTTTGTGGAGTGCACATCTCCAGTGCAACAATGAAAAGAAGATTGAATGTTGGCCAAGCTCTGGATCATATCTTTTCTGATAACGAATCAGAGGTTAGGGTCAAAAGAAAGGCCCAGGGAGGCACAACAAAAAATTAAAACCAATCCTTTCATGGATAAGGAAGCCTAACAAGATAAACAAGAGGTAAGAAACAAATTGGTTGATAATTAATTGATTTTTAGAGTATCTTATGGCTGATTTAAAACACGGGTCCACACGGACCCATTAGCACCCCAGATTGGACCGGAAAGCTAACAGAAGTACCTGTAATGCATTGTTCATTCGAGAACATTAGTAGTTCTTAGTTCTGTATTAATACAACTGGTTTTTATAAGTGAACCTTTATGATGTCTTTTATAAAATGTTGCTATTTATGTGCAGTACATACCTTGACCTGTTTGAGGACGAATACGTCTCTGATGATGCTGATCTCATCAGAAGCCATAACAAGGTCTTTAGATTCCAGCATAAGTGAGAAGTGAGTTGAAAAGATTTTATGAAATACCATTATTCAATTTGTAATGCAGGCTAGCACTGACTTCTAAACGTGTAGCTAGAAAAGTAAGCAAGCTGCAGGTAATTGTGTTAACAGTAATATGTTTATTTTTTATTAATTTTTCAGGGAATTAAATATAACCTTGGAGAGAATAATGGAGCAGATTGCTACTAAAATAACAAATGACAGCACTGTACGCTTCAATATCATAAGACGAAATGTGTGGGATGGAGCTTCCAGAGCCATGGGCATGTCAAATTTTTTACCCGAGAAGAAGGTAGATGTTAAATTTACTGATGATTATGGAATATCTGAGGGTGCTGTGGACAATGGAGGACCTACTCGGGAGTTTTTTTCGCTTGTGTCTACATGAAATCAAGGACAAAATTGGCATCTTTGAGGGTCCACCTAATGCTAAAGTCCTTTCATGTAATTGCGTTTACAGTAATTATATTAGTGTAAGAGACCACTTTCATTCCAATTTCTTTTGTGTCAATACATAGATTTATTTCAATGATATGTATGAAAAATTAAGAATTGTCAGTGTTTGTATTGATCAATCTTTTTTTGAGAAAGCAAAATTAGCAGTTATCATGGCTGAAAACTAACCCTTATACATATGGCATATTTTTAATGTTAACATTGACATGTGATGTGTTATTTCATTTATCCATAGCAATGAAAGACAATGGATACTTCTATGCTGGTCAGATCATGGCAATGTCAATTGCTCATGGGGGACAGAGCCCTTGTTTCCTGTCTGAACTCTTGTATGAGTGTCTTCAAAAGGGGCCAGACAATGTAAAGGTCAAAATTGAACATATAGCTGATGAAGAAACAAGGTCACAGGTGCAGTCGGTAAGCATATATACAAATTTTAACTCCATATGTACATGTTGGTTAACCTCTTTGAGGCTCCATTTTAGAACCCTGTTGAGAAGGTTTTAAAATGACTGCACCTGAAAGAGGTGATAACCTCTGGGTTAGGTCACTGCTAATTACACCCTTATTTAAAAATGAAATATATAAATACAGCATGTGTGACAGCATTTAATACTCATGTGTGGTTGCAAGTACTCTTGGTTGGAATTCTTAATCTCTCAAGAGAATCTTCTCACAGTGCCAAGATGGAACATTGAAAGGAACAACCAATGCCTATGTATTTGTGCAGAAACCAGTTATTTGCATAGAAAAACACTAATATTAGAAGAAATACATACAGAGCAGTAAAAAGTAAGTAGTGATTTTTTATATCTGATATGTGATTGCATTTGTAATCACCACTCAGTACCTGATCAAACTAGCTCACAAGATATCAACTACTTTCTTCAACATAACAAATTATTGTTATTGTTCATGTGTTCTTGCATCCCGTATAATATGTGGTCTCTGTACACACACAAAAATAAAAAGATAAATAAAAAAAGGAATAATAAATATTATTTAAATAATCTGCTTAGGTGCCTAAGACTTTTGCACAGTACTGTGTGTGTATATATATATATATATATATATATATATATATATATATATATATATATATATATATATATATATGTGTATGTGTGTGTGTGTGTGTGTGTGTGTGTGTGCAGAGCCGGAGTGGCTAATCGGGAGATTCGGGAGGATTCCCGATGGGCCGGCTCATGTCAATCTCTAATTTGGGCCGGGGGGAAAATAATTTTGGGCCGGATTTGGGCATGAAACTCCCGGGCTGAAAAAGTGTCCCACTCCGGCCCTATGTGTGTGTGTTTGCTACTTTATTTCTTTTAATATTTTTAGATCTTACTGGCTGAGACTGAATCCCAGCTACAGAATGCAGTTATAGTAATGCAGACTCAAAATTACACCTGTGACTACTTAAAAAAATTGTGGCAACATATTGCCTTAAATTAACAAAGTTCTACAAACTCTAAATATTGACATACACAAAACAGATTCAAACTGAGCTTTATTTATGAATTAAAGATCAGGTTTTCTGAGCCACATGTTTTCCCAAACATAAATTGCAACTTTACATAAGTGCATGAGCTGACCAGAGCAGTTAAAAATTACTGCAATAACAAAAAGTTATCCAAATAATTTTGATACTAAAAAAATAAAATAAAGAAATCAGCCAAATGACTAAAACTTGTTTCTTTCAGTTCAAAAATGAGTGGCTCGTTTTTGTTTTTTTACATCAACAACATACTATTGCTGATGCAATAAAGACAGGAAAAAGTTGTTCTCCTACATTTGTTGTCATCCTACATACAACCTCGTAGTTCCTAGACCATTAGATCATTCTTTATGGTCTGTAACTTAGGTGACAGTTTCCCATCCTCCAGTCCAAGTAAAATTTTTTGGACAAATTCAAAAGTGCTGGTCAGTCCCTTTGGATAATTGAGATGAAGGCCATAAATAAGGCCAAACAATACCAGAAAAGCATCTGCAAGCCTGCAGAACTTGGTTGCCACATCACTATCCAGGACAATGGAAACTTTCACAGGGTGGTAGTGAACAGGATCATCAACATTTTCACTACCAGTGACAAATAGAGCAACTGGAACATCTCCAAGCTCTATTTCATTGGGATCGTCCTGGTGGATATGAGAAAGAGAAAGAAAGACAAAGGAACATATAATACCAACTTAAACATCATTTTAAGTTATTTCCAGGCCTGATAGTTTTCAGGCGCCACGCCGGAATTCCGGCGTACTGACAAATCCGCGAGAAAAAAAAATTTGAGGGGGGGAAAAATCCATCAAATCATAATGATAAACCACACGCGCGCGCATGCTATCTGTTTTGAGGCCGAAATATGATCCTTATGATCCTTACGAGGTTCCCAAGTTACGATTTTTTGTGGTTACTACACATCTCCCATTTACTGTATGAGCCTTGTTTGGACCTAAGTGGTTCTGCGTTGTAAACGGAACTTGGTGTTTGGTGTGCGCGGCGTCAGGATTAGTTAAACGCAGCTATGGATAAAGGTATTTGCCAAAAGGCTATAGCTTTAGGATAGGATAACTGCGTATAGTATGTTATTTACGTACAGTATGTACGTATGTTCCGATTTACACCGAAAATCGATTTACGACGGATCAACGTCGTAACCCGGGCACTGCCTGTATATCAGACATCGGAAGAGCTTCAGAGGTAGATACAAGATAAATTCAGTATTTTATCTTTATTCTGATTAAGTAAAATTTTTATCTGAAATATGAGTGTTTTTTTTGAGCCGGTACAGGTGGTCAGACGATCTGGTTCATCCTGGCCGCCTTACGGCATAAGGTGTAATACATGAACAAAAGCACAAAATGTATGTCCTAATAAACCAACACAAAATATTTATTAAATTTATTAAATTTTATATATAAAAACTAACGATAATCATAATACTTGTAATTCTTTTAAACTTTATTTGCATAATTTCTTTGAGTTGTCTGGTATCCTATAATTTACTAACAGTAATGAATAAATAATTAATCATGCCTGTTTTTAACATATTGTGTCTAATCTAAATCTTTAGGTTACAGCATTTTCTCTGAATATTAATAGAAATTAGTTTTTTATTTCACTATAATGATTACCTGACTTATTTATTATTAATTAATTTAAAGATTAATTATTAAATATTCTAAATATGGTACACTAACACTCCACACACACACACCCCGCGCTCAGAAAAAGTTCAGGCTCAGGAATTTTTCCCACTATCACCCCTGTATTTCTGACACAAAGTCTAACACAAAGCTGATTAATAAAGAAGTTAACTTTTTATGCTGTATTTAGTGAAAATTGCATAGTTCATCTGGACTAAATTTGACAGTACAAGTATAAGACTTACCATGGATGTCTTGTAAAAACCTAAGACGTCCTCACGCAGCAAGACTGGCAGAGCACGAAGAACTGTAGTTCGCCTGGTGTGCACATCATGTAATTCCTGTAATGAACCACCATGATAGACTTATCGGGTCAGTTAATCACACTTTAAACATTGTTCCTGTATCACACAAAACCACACAAAACCCAACCTGTTCATCGTGCGCCTTTAAAATGTCAACCAGAGCATCTGAAACTCGCCCTGTCTTGGAAGCTTTTTGCCGGAACATGGTCATCAAACGAGGTGTGTAGTGATCCAGTTGTGCATAGAATTTGTTGGGCAAGTTTTGGTTTGTGATCCTCTGAAACTCTGCATACACCTTTAGTTGACAAAAACACAACAATCAAATGGGATATATAACAAATATATAAATACATTTTTAACCACACAAAACAAAACCACACAAAACCCAACCTGTTCATCGTGCGCCTTTAAAATGTCAACCAGAGCATCTGAAACTCGCCCTGTCTTGGAAGCTTTTTGCCGGAACATGGTCATCAAACGAGGTGTGTAGTGATCCAGTTGTGCATAGAATTTGTTGGGCAAGTTTTGGTTTGTGATCCTCTGAAACTCTGCATACACCTTTAGTTGACAAAAACACAACAATCAAATGGGATATATAACAAATATATTTTACAGTATATCACTGGACAAAATAAATACCTCAGACTCCATACACAGAGCAGGCCAGAGTTTAAGGAAATGTTTAACTGGTGGGCTGGTGGTGACAATGATCTGCCGTCGGAATGCAAAGGTGGTCTGCATCATTTTACTAATGAGGGGTGGGTTTCCCGAAACATTCTTAGCGCTAAGTACTTCTTAACCTCATACATTTCATACGAGGTTACGAAGTACTTAGCGCTACGAACGTTTCGGGAAACCCACCCCAGAGCTGCATTTTTGTCAGTCTTTTTAACCTCTTCTGCAATTTCACATCTGAGGGTTTCAAGGGTTACTTGGTTGTGTCCCTGTGGAAAGTTTGGTAAGAAGTTGACTTCGGCACGCTTTGGTCTCTTTAAGTGTGACCAAAGTGTGATGGCTCATTTTCAGGATTGGTCCGACTTCTTTTCCCAGCATTAACAGCCACTTCCAAACATCCTGCTCTTCTGAGTTTGTTTCTGTAGTTGCCAAGCTTAAACTTAATGCTGTTCTTCCATCCATTTCAGCCTGTGTCAGATCCAGCTTCTTTCAGACAGGGATGTTTGGTAACCAGTGAATCAGCTACACGTCCTATTTCTCTGTCACTTGGGTAAGCCTTATACCCATAAATGGCAGAAGCAAGCTTTTCTAAAATGTCATGTTTTTGGTCTCGGGTCAACTTCATATGTGTTTTATTCTTTTCAAAATTAGCATTACCTTCTCTGAGACACAGTTCAACATCAAAAGAGAATGTTGGAATTGGAAAAGGATCTGGAGGCCATCCTCTAGAACGCTCAGGGGATGACACATCTGAAAATGTTTCTGAAGAGACAAAAGAACTGTTTGATTCTGAACCAGACTGTTCTGTAAATGAAATATGTACTGCCTATTTTTTTTTCATTTATTTAAAGGAAAAACTGCCTTTTGGGGTAGCTCATCAATATCCACTAAAGAGGTTAGTTTTCCATCAAAATCTGGATCTTCGTAGAGCAAGAAGAAATTAGGATCCAAGTTTATCTGCTCCGACAAAATGCTGATCAATTCTTCAACAGATGCAGGTCGAGAACTGAGTTTTAACTTCCTTACACACTGTTTTTCAACAACACGAAGTATCATTGCTTGGGGTTCTGAAGCTGCCATTATTCTGGTAAGACAAAACAAAGTAATTATAGCTTGTATTAAGAACCTAACCCTTTGCATTCAGTCTACATGGCTCTTATGGATCTTATGATAATGGAAAATGATACACCTAGGTTTCTTAACTAGCTCAGGATAATGCTCCACATAGTGATGCTTAGGCCGAAGTCTAAACATAGGGAAAACCTCTTGCAGTGTTTGCCTGTGATCACAAATTTTGCATTGAAAGTAGTCCAAGGTTTCATCTGTAAAAGATGGGCACAAAGACAGTTCTCCTACATCTTTCAGCTCCATTAAAACTGCTCATGACCCATCTCCCTCTGGCACCAGATTGCCTACAAGTAGCGGAAACATTCTTAGCAGAGTGGCATTTTCATGTCCATTGCCTCCTATTGTAGCTCTGGACATAAATGTTTTGGGAATGGGATGGGGTTTGTCAACTTTATCTGAGTGCTGATAGGGGAATGACATGATCTGTTGATTCAGCTGCTCTAGTGTGAAATACTTCATTCTGACCATTTCTTTAATGCAAAGAGCAAATGATGGGCACAATACCTTCAATATTCAATGGGCACAATACCTTCCAAAATATCATGAAGTACATCTGGGGGGAAACCAGTAATTGGGTGGAAGTATTGTAGTGACTCATGAAGGACACAGTCTCCCTTCACACCATACTGGCTTTTAAGTGTGTCATTCATTACAACATTGTGAACATGAGAGTCATGACTAACTTTGGTTCTCTGGATAAATTCTCCATCCCCAACTCCATGAACTTGAAAATCTTCACTACTGGCCAGGCAGAATCTGCAAACATAATCTGCTCTGTAAGACTCAAGAAATCCACCTAATCCATGAGCAGCCAAATTGTCAGCAGAAACACATATAACGGTACCCTTGACACTTTGACCGATTCAAGAAAGTCACCATCTTGTTCAAGAGTAGAGAGATCATGCAACAGTGGTGCAAGTACAGCTCCATAGCCATACATGTTAAGGTCGTTGTGTTTACACAACACAGCTAGCTGTATAGTGTGTAGACCAGATCGATACTTAGGGGGTAGATTGGCCAGGACCCAATATACTGCACACATTTAGTGGTCAGCAATTTCTAACTCGTCAATATACAACTGAATTGCCAGTATCAGTTCATCAGTAGAGAGTAACTCATTTTCACGGTAGTAAGTCCCATCACGGTATGACATATACTGACTCACATGAGAGTTAGGCTCAGTGATCTTGCTGTGAATGTAACCGTTTTTGAACAACTCCTGGATCATTCGGAGAATTGGAACATACATGATAGTATGTCCAGGTTGCCCTAAACTGTATTCTACTGGTGTTACAACTGGATAGTTCTTTTGAAAAAATGTTTTTCTCAGTTTCAATGAAGACAAGTCTGCACCTTTAGATGTCGCACTAAAAAAGACATTAGAATTCATGACAACACTGACCACTTCATTCAGTGTACAGTCAGAAACAATGTGATCATGTCTCTGCAGTGCCTCAGTAGAGGGTTTTCCATCCACCGAGTTTTTGCGCATTTTGAAAATGCGCATGAAAAAAGCTGGATAGAAAAAGACCAAAATTCGAAAAAAGCCCCAAATATCGCAAAAAGATTTTTACGCTAGGAGGAGGTGGAAAAGTTAGACTATCTCATCGCCAAAATTCGGAAAAACTGGATGGAAAAGGGTTTTTCGCATAAACGATGACGTATCATGCCTCAAGTCATGTGGTTCTGTACATGATCGCGATGTAAAGATGGCAAATGCATACAAAAACAGTTCTGGAGAGAGCAAAAATTGAATTTAACTTATCCATGTATAGAAAAGAAAAAGAAAAAATGTTTCAAAACCTCAACGTGCAAAAATGCGTAACGCCCAGATGAACGTAAAACCACTATTGTTTGGCGTCCTCTCACGTGACCTAAAGTTTATTCGTATAACTGTAATGAATGGAAACAAGGCTTAATTCGCATTTTTTTTTCGCCGAAACTTGGAAATTGTTTTTTCGAAAGGTTTGGATGGAAACCCGGCTAGTAACTGCTTCCTTAATCAATGGTTGGGACAGTGTGTGCAACAGATGTAAATGATCAACTATTTCTTGTGTAGCTTTATTTGACACATGCAGGATTGCCTGCATTTTTAGAAATAATGAAGCTACATTAAGTTTTAACTGATTTCTCAATTTATCAGTATTGCAGGGATCATCCTCCTCCACTTGTCTGCTGTGGCTAGGGGAATCCTCAGACAAATCATTAATGGTTTCAAAACCAAGAGATGCAGGGCTTGTAGAATATAAGACATAAGAAAAATCTGACCAAGCACTTGCCTGGTGTGCTCTGCTCTTGTGTGAGTTGAATGAAGAATAAACATTTGTCCTATAATTACAATTTTTATATGGACATGCCACAGTTTCGTGATTTCTTAAATGTCCTCTGATGTGACTCAAAACCACAGATTCAGAAAAGGGCTGTTGAAAAGCACACAATGAACATTTAAAAGACACATGCTCCAGACTCTGAGTTGTGCTACTTTCAGGGGTATGGTGATATCTTGACAAGTGTGTTTTTAAACCATTTAGTGATTGAAATGTACACATGCAATCACTATCAGGCATGAAAATGGGTCAGGGGTTAAAAAGGTGAGAAGACCGGGGGGCGGGGCATGTGATGTCATGGGGATACGGCGATGGGGGGGGTGTTTGCTGGTGTACGGGGATACAGCGACAGGTGATGCCAAATATTACGGAGCCCATAAGGTGACATCATGTAAAAAAATATAATAACGCGTGGCCACATCTTACTAACGCGTGCGAACGAGATAATTAACGTGTGTGAACAAGATAATTAAGTATTACTTTTAGGGGTGGGCATAGATAATTTTTTTTTTTGTCTAGATTAATCTCACAGAAATCTTGAAATTAATCTAGATTAATTTATATTAAAATAGCTCATATGCGTGCTACCCAAGTAATGACTAAAAGTCAGTTTTTGAGATAGGGTTTCTTAATACAGGGGGTGCATTAGACCAGGGGTTCATCTCCTGTTTCCAAAATGCATCAATGACTGCTTGAGGAAGCTGTTCTACTTTGATACTTGAAGAAAAAAAACATGCTCAATAAAATGTAGGCTACTCGTGTTCAACGGTTTATTCAGTTAAACATGAATTTATTACGCCTACATACTGTACATTATAAGGGGTTGATAACATGTTTATTCAGCTAAACATGATATTTGAAATGTAAGCCAACATTTAGTACATTTAACCTCACGGACGTAATTTGGGGGGGGTTACGGACACTTTTTCAAAAGCCGGTTTTGGTCCTCTGCAGTTTTAACGGTTAAAAAGAAATATTTAAATAGCGACGAATCTAGCGCTAGGACCATGCAGAAAACGACCGCTCCGAGCTCCGCTCCGGTAACACTTTACGTTCCTAAAAATGAATTTTCCATGAAGCAAACCTGGCGACTTCGTGGCTGCATCCATGTAAACACACGTACGATTTGTAATTCACAGGTTTGAAAACTCGTTCTCGCCCCTACTGTGCAATTTGGTTAGGAATACAGCCGAGCTAAACTATCAAGTTGAAAGTCATCATAGTTTGCTTACCCATTTTGACCCAGTTCCCAACCCAACTTTAAGAATAGATTAACAGCGATCATTTTTAAATCGCCCGATAAGAGTATCAAATTAACGAACGCCGTTAACGGCCCACCACTAATTACTTTATATAAAGCCAGGTTTACCTTCCTTGGGCAGTCAGTTCGCGAACATCCCTGGGATCTGCTTGCTTTGCTGTGAAAAAATAAACTTTGTTGCCGCATGTGAAAGGCGGCATTAGTATCTCGTTCCCACGTGTTAATAAGTCGTAGTCACGCGTTATTTTTTACATGATGTCACCTTACGGGCTCCGTAAAATATAGTAAAATCCATAAAAAAAATTTTTTTGACTGTATTGTCAATGGATTCAATGTATGGAGCCAGATCCGTAAACGAGAAGCCGCTTTCGCCATTCCAGATGGCTCAGTCAAAACCATTACGTCTTAATGAACCAATAAATACATCAGCGGCGAAAATGAGTGTAAAAATACCAGGTTTACGTGTTTTTATTTTCTAACATGGGCTAAAGCACAGGGTAGACTCAAACAACAAGCGTTTACAACTTCATCTTCAACCTTTTTAGCCCCGGTGCGAATGTTATCCTCACACGTCCCTGGATTCACCAGTTACAACTACAGACACACTAGAAAAAAAATCTTGTTTCTCATTTTGTGTCACCGTTAACTACACAGGGTTGACGCGAACTTAATAGGCCCGTCTACCTATTTCACAAGAGCTTGTGGCTAGATCTGACAGTGTTCAACGCTGTAGCGAACGGCAGTAACTTTGTTTTACCGCAAAATATAAAAACGATTGAAACCATTAATAACCCAATTAAATCCACTGGGAAATGTACAATCTGTTAAATGTAGTGGTAAATGTACGATCTGGTAAATGTAGTGGTAAATGTACGCTCTTCTGCCTTGTCCCCGGTGTAGCACTAGGTCCTGCTTCTCGTCCTGCTTAGCAGTAAATGAATAACATGAATGAAGAACGTTCGTATTATTGAAACGCTATTCGAACCTCTATGAAGGTTCTGGGCGGAAACTGCTGGCCACTGTGTCATTGAAATTGCCAATTTCGGAAGTGCTCTGTTTGCTTATTAAGTCAATATTATAATTAAAAAATATACATATCATCTCTCGACCCCCCCCCCCCAACAAAAAACTCCTCAGATCTACACGATTCACGTAGGTCACCCTTTTCAACTTCAAAACGGAGAATTTCGCCGAAAAGTGACAGATTTTCATGCCTGACTATACAGGCATGGTAGTGGACTAACTTGACAGAGATGACTGTGCTGTAATTTGTAGTGTTTAAGAAGCTTTGTTGCTGAATTGAACAACGTTCTACAAAACTTACAGTTCCAAGTCATGCCATGTAGCCATAACCTGAAAATATAAGACCTTATTTTAGTCATTAAATCAAGCAACACTACCCAATATAGTTCACAAGTGATCAACCAACCTAACACGCATGTCTTTGGACTGTGGGAGGAAACCGGAGTACCCGGAGGAAACCCACGCAGGCACAGGGAGAACATGCAAACTCTACACAGAGCAGCCCAGACCGAGAATCGAACCCAGACCGCTTTGCTGTGAGGCGACAGTGCTAACCACCACACCACCGTGCCGCCCTGAAGTGTGTTGTATTATCTAAAAAAAAACACACAATAGTGAATCAAAAATTGATTCATACACTTTACAATATACTTTGATTCAGTCTGATCTGATCAAATATGTTAAATGTGACCTGAACACATTTTTGTCTTAGATTATTCCTACTTTTTTCTGCACATTACATAAATGTTTAATACTACAAGACAAAAACACAAAACTACTATGATTTACAATCTATTATATAGGTACTAATAAGAATAATTCACAGCATCTTATTTAATAAAGCTAATGTTCTTTTAATTATGAGACTACATTACCTCTCTCTCCCAACCTCTTTCTCTCTCTCTCCCTCTATTCGCTTTGATTATATTTATTTAATGATATATAATGTAGGGTGACCAAACGTCCGTATTTGTAAAAAACGTCTGTATTTTTTTTTAAGTGAGGAAATGTTCTGTTTTTTAAATTACCTTCATCGGGCCATTAATTCTACAAGCACTAGGACCCTGAGCACGGCGCTGCATGACACGGAATCACTGAGCCTCATCAGGGCAGTCCTGTTTTTAATCAGATCGCAAGCATGCCGAAGCGCAAGTGTGTTTTACATTCGCCACCCCCCCCGCTCAACAACTTATGTTCGACACCCCCCCGGACCTCAGGGCACAGCTATCTGCCAAAATTGGACCGCGGAAAAATTTAGTTGAGTACCCCTGTTGTAGGATTACGTGGGCCTATGTTAAGTGAGGGTGTGCACACACACACAGTGTCCTGGTTTTCCCAAATAAAAATATGGTCACCCTAATATAATGCCTTTTACGATATAAACAATCTCTCAAATCTCTTCTTCCCTCGCTGCTCGCACACACGCTCTCCCTATTCTCCCGCCCATCGTTGAAACAAGCTAACTCTCAATTGCAACGGTCGCCGGTCGTAATCATTTTAAAAAATATATAAACATATCACGCATGCTTAGAGGAAGGCTGTCTATTCAACCATTTGAACCGAGTTTACATTGCAAACAAATAACACAAAATTCTGCTTACCTAACCGTTTTTGGTTGCAACGTTGCTCCGAAGAAATAAAGTTGATGGCCCCGTTTTGGCGCTCTCCAAGTTAGCACCGAGTACACAGTCCCGATGTCAGCTTAATGACTATTATGCGGTCTATTCTAATAAAATACATGAAAAAAATGTTTTTTTTAGTCCATTAAAACATGAAGTTTGAACAATGCTCTTCAAAACAATTTATTTTTGTACCTTTTAATTTCAAAAACGAATTTGGCTATGTTGTGAACTGTATAACGGAACACTATTCTTCCAAAGTCCACACATTAGCAAAGACTGATAAGTCATGTAATGTAACTTACCTGTTAGAATAAATTAATACATAATCGAGGCAAATAAATTCACTGAAATAAATGCATGCAAACCATCCGCCATCTTGATTGAAAATTGCACGCGGTGATTTTACGTCTATGACGTCAGACGTCATGGTGCTGTGACGCTGGGCGAAGGATGAGACACGGAATCCCTCTTTGCAACTGACGTCACTTTTAATGAACACGTATATTGCGCAATAGCGCACGAGCAACACAAAGACGTTTAACACAACGTGTAAACTTAGACAATGACGAGCACAGGACACTGCGCAAGCGCACATTAAATAGACAAACCACATTAGCCCCACGTGATTACGAGACAAGCCACAGGTGCGACATATTATCACAGGACATAACCACAACCACACAGATTCACAGACGCAGACGATGCACGTGGACCACGTAAACACACGCCCAAAAGGGAGGGGCCGGGGTCCTCAACGTGACAGACGCCCCCTCCAAGGGCACTACCTGTCCCGGGGTGCCAACAGGACTAAGTGCCCCGAACCCACGTCGATGGGTGGATCCGACGAGGGTCTGCCACGAACCGTCTAGAACACCCTCCCTGGGAAGACCGGGGAGAAGGCATTAGACACATTAAACGGAACGTTAACAAACACACAGACTGGTACATTCACACATAGAGGAACAAAAGGGTAAAATGGGTTTGGTACACACACGGGAAGACACATAACACAGGGACAGACAAACATGTAACAGGTGCCAGGAGGAGAGCGATGAGGGGGGAGAGATCGGGTGCTGCTGGTACTGCAGGCGCTGCGGTGGGCGGTCCCCCCCTGCCCTCGTTGCAAATCCTCCACCGGGCGCAGCGCGGCTGGCGGACGTGTCTGGTGCAGCGTGGCTGGCATACGCTCCTGGTGCAGCGCGGCTGGCGTACGCGCCTGGTGCAGCACGGCTGGCAGACGCCCCGTGCGGGTCGCATGTGAGTTCCCCGTCAGTGTCCATTTCCTCCTCTGTCCCCCGGCTCCACTCCATGGACTGCTCCGGGCTGCCACCCCGGGAGTAGTCAATTGCGCTCTCGCCGGAGCGATCGGAGGGTGGACTCCTCTCCGAACTCCCTTTAACGGCGGGGGCGGACTGTCCTCCTCTTCCTCCGTATAGGAGTCCTCCTCCACCTCACCGTATTCAGCGGTGTGTGCGGAGCACTCCGATGGAGGGTAGTCCTCCTCTTCCTCCCCGCCTTCCTCTACGGTGGGAGAGGGACCCATGGGCGGAGGGAGGTAGTCGTCTTCCTCCAACTCCTTCTCATCCTCTTCACTGTAGTCAACGGTGGATGCATCGCTCACCGACGGGGGGTAGGCCTCCTCCCCCTCCCCACCGTAGTCGACGGTGGAGGCGTCGCATATCGACGGAGGGTAGCCTTCCTCTTCGTCTTCCTGCTCCTACTCCTCCTCAGAGTCCTCCTCCCCGAACTCGCTCTCTCAGGGTTCCCGCGGGGTCTTAAAAAGTCTTAAAATGTCTGAAATTTAAAACTTTAAATTTAAGGCCTTAAAAGACTTAAAAAACAGCCCGATTTTCATCCAAGGTCTTAAATTTAATTTAGTCAGGTCTTAAAAGTTTACCTTAGTTAATTTTAGAAAAGTGTAGTTTAATCGAAACGTCCGGAAGTCAGTTCTGTGTTGTCTGTGTTTGTGCGGGGCTATAGGTGTTGGTACGTGTTAATTAATTAAACTACAAAACCCATAATAACCGCAGGCAGGAAACGGCCCTTGTCAATTTTGTGCCTCATCCCCCTGTCTTCGCTATCGTCAGTGCCGGGTCCCGCCGGACTCCACCGCAGTATCACTAGTGCTTCGGCTAATGATATTCGGGCTACATTAGGATAGAGTGACGGCAATGTTCCCTGGTTCGAATATCGCAAAAAAGTTTTCGTGTGGACTAAACAAATCGCATATATAGCTAAATTTGGCTTGGCAGACTTCATCAAGAGAGAGTTGATACGCTCTTACCGGGCCGTATGTGTTAATGTTCGATGAAAGCTTTAATTCAACCACAAAATCCAAACAGCTGGATCTTCATGTTCGGTTCTGGAGCAATGGATATGTGCAATCGAGGTACATGGGCTCTCATTTCATGGGCCATGAAACAGCGCAGGATCTACCAAAACTTATCAAAGTAAGTGATCCTTACTTATGCTCCACAGTCTTCTTTTCAATGTGTTAACCATTTTATACAATTAGGCTACAATACAAAAACATCTCAGAACCATGTACTGTCCATGGCATTGAGTTAGAGAAATGTTTCAATGCATGCTAAATCCCAGCTAGAGGAAATAAAAATATATTTACTGTGTTAAATCATGTAAAATGTAAAAAAAAAACAACTATGCCCTGTAGATGGGTTATGTCATGTTTTGAAACATGTTCCACTGTCCCATGCTCTGTTTCATGGATTGCACATGGTATTATTAAATTGTACTGATGTATTGCCTTTTAGTGGGCATATATACATAGGGTAAAAACAGGTAATGTGTCCCAACGTTTTCAATGTTAACATTCAAATTCATATTCAGCATGGCTAGACAAAGTAAGTTGGTTTCATCGGGATAATAAATAGAAAAGAAGGTAGGGGGTTAAAAAAGTTTTGTGTGTTTTAAGATAAGGCCTGGGGAAAGAAAATTCTGAGCCTTTATTTAATTAGTTAATTTTATAATTTCATTTATTTCAGTAATTTAACCAAAATGTAACATTTAATAAATTTTATCAGCTGCAGGGTGTGAGGATTTTGGTCAAACCATGCCTTAGACATACTTGAAGATAGGCTGAGTCTACATGTTAAATGTATAATGTGTGTATGATTATTTAATTTGATGGTGTACGTCTATCTTTTTATTTCTTATTTTCCAACAAGGAGGTGGAGGCAGAAAACATGCAAGAGGACACAACTGGCACACACAGACTCATATGTGACTGTCACAATGCATGGAGGTGTCACAGGTTCCCCTCACCAAGGAACTATTAGCATCTGTGGGTGCAGCACGGTCAAAATGCTGACTCTTTCTGGATCAGGAATGAATCAGGAAAGAAAAGGAATCCCAGAGCCAGAAAAGAAAGCTGACTGAGCAGTCTTTAGAGGACTTTAAGAAAAGGAAGAAAAGCTTGGAAGACGTATCCACTTGTCTTGCTAGAGTGGCAAATTCTCTTGCAGAAGAAGCTGAGGGCAAGGCTGGATCCAAGATGGCTCAGCTCCTTTCCAAGTCAAATGCTGAGATTGGTATTGAAAAGGAAGAACTCAGAGATATGTAGGGTGAGGTTGTATGTAGATATGCTAGTGTTGTGTTGGTAAGGTTGCTTGGGTTGAGAATGTTACTATTTTGATTATCTGTTTTAATATTGAATTAATGCAATCCTGTAACTAAATTAATCAAAATAAAATGTTTTAAGAGTATCTGGGATCATTGGATTGTTTGTGGTAATATGTTGTGTTGGTCTTAAATTTCACTGAGAATGGTCTTAAAAGGTCTTATAAAAGTCTTAAATTTAACTCACTGAAACCTGCAAGAACCCTGTCTCTGGGGTGGACTGGGTGGCACTGATGATGCACGAGCCCACCCTCAGAGACGAGAGGGTGCCCTCGCAGAACAATTCCGCCCTCTCGGGGTCCAGGCTCTCACGAGCCACGGCCAGCTGAGCAGCGCACACTGGGTCCTGCTCCAGCTGTTCCTGCGTGGGCGTGGTCTCATGGTGCGGGGAGGAGTCCTCCTCGAGCTCGCCCTCTGGTGTCGTCCCAGTCCCATAGAGCTCGGGGACGCTAACCCGTATGGGCGAAAGTTCCCGGGAAGGCGAGGGATGTTTCTCCTGCCACACCCGCGCTGCTGTCTTGCGGTACTCCTCCGACAACTCAGGTATAGTGGTCTCTCGAGCCGCACACAGCAGATAGGAGCACTCGGGGTCCCGCTTCAGCTGCGCCAGAGTCGGCGTGGAGTCGCGGCGCTGGGGGGAGGAAGACGCGTGGTGATGCTGCTTACTGGGCTTCTTGCCCTTCTTCGGCCGGGTCTTGTAGCCTGGCATGTTGGTGTCTCAAACGGCTCGTCGTTTCCTGGTGTCAACAATGTTTTCCAACTATGTTAATTTCCTGTTGACTTGATTACAATTTTTTGGCCTGTATTATCTGATGACTGTTCGGTCATTTATGCCTCAACTGATTTTATTGTCATTTTGTAGGGGTTTTAGTTATTTAACTACCTTACCTGCTTGCCTACAACCAAGGACAGAAATAGGTGTAGAAGGGTTAACGAGCATAAAACTTAATAAAAGAGTTTACTCCAAACTGTAGTTGGTAAGAATATAAAAGAAGTCACTTCTGAAATAGCTCAGAGCAGGCTATAAAATATACCTAACCAACTTTATAAAAGATCCTTGCTATATACAATAGCCTGCTTTGTCAGAAGTTTATCATAAACATGTGCAGCCGATGGGATACTTTATAGGAGAATTGTTGTTAGCATACATTTTCTTTTATTTGATACTAATTATGACCTAATCTGGCCCAGTATAACTACAACCAAGAGAGACTGTGGCAACAAAATTAACCAGATTAATTAAATATCCAACAAAATATAAAAAAAGCACCCCCAGTTAGCTAACATTTTTGACCTGTAGTATCTGGATGTTTGGATTGACCTGTTAGCTCTGCTCATAGTGGGGTTCTTGCTGAGTCTTGTGTTACCTTTAATTCAATCATGACACAATGAATGTCTTTTTAATATATTTTTTATACTGTTTATTAAACAAAGGAATGAATCCATGAATATCAAACTATTACATTACACTATTACATTAGAACATTTCACATCTTCTGTTACAATTTTTGAGAAATAAGTTTAAAACTTCTTTCAAAAGTTCACAGCTAAAGTACAAATAAAACATATAACCCAAGGATTCTGTGACGGATGAGAAAGTGCAAATAAAAAGGAAGAGATCACGCCAGTCTCAGGAAAAAGTGAGGACTTAATGAATAATGTGCACTGACTGAAAACCCGTGACTTAATCCAAATGAAGGATACAATAACCAGATAAACAGACCCTGTGACCAGCCACCAGTGGCAGCACAAAAAACACACAACAGAGGAGCAGGAGAGCAGAGTCAAGGAAGGGACACACCTCCTCTAGTCCCGGAGCTCCCCCTCCATAGGCCCTCAACAAGAACCCTCATGTCCTAGCAGGCACCTGGCTGCTTATCCCTACAAAATAGTGCATTAGTGTGCAGGCTATTCCCTCCTGGTCCTACCTCTCATCTCGGGGTGACCCCTGTATCTAGCATGGCAGGGCATCTGCACATTTTTAAATCTCAAATTCAATGACTTTTAAGACCTTTTTAATACCTCTCACAAGAAAAAATAATACTATTACTGGGGATGCAGGTGTGTTCCACATCGTTGACGGGGGGTGGCGGCGAACGAACGAGAATTGTTGACGGGGGGGGGGGGGGGGGGGGGGTTGGCGAACGAAAATTGTTGACGTTGTTGAGGCCGTATACTCCAACGCTAGGAATCTAGCACTAGGACCCTGGAGCGGTTATTTTCTGCATTAGCGCTAGATTCGGCAAAGTTCACATCACGCCAGAACAACTGAACAACACACACTTATAATAATTTAATGCCTCCCCTCATAAAATTCCAGACATTTTAAGACATTTTTAGGCCTTGAATATGGAAAACTAAATTTAAGACATTTTAAGACTTTTTAAGGACCCACGGGTACCCTGCATGGGGTCACCCTAACCTCTTGGAGAGACTGCTCCTCACTCATCACAGAGTGAACTGCACCTCCCAACCCAGGAGTGCTAGGGACCATGGCCCTGGGTACCCCTATCTGGCCTGGAGAGACTGCCTCTCACGGGGAAGCTCTTTGCAGATCATGGATGCCACCCTCTACCCAAGGCCCTCCTTCTGGTCTCCCTGAGTATGAGGGGGGATCCCAATCCCACACCCACCTGACGGACGAACACAACGCAACAATAACAAGACAACATAAAATACTGCGACTGCAAATGGAGGAGGCCAGAAGGGGGCCTCTGTACCGTGACAAATTCTTTGTGAGACTGGACTGACTGTTGATCTCTTTTGATGCTCATTCTCTGCACAATTTTTTCTATCCACAATTAAAAAAATTAAAAATAAATAATACATTCATAAATATAAAATGTATTATGTTAAACCACACACAAACAGTATGTTTTCCTCACTGCCTGCCAAAACTGGTTCATATGGTACCACTGAATTTATTTGCCATGTGGAGGTGGAGCTGACTGCTGTCAGTTCTGACCATCTGGTTTGGCAACAGATTTTCTGGAGAGGTACAAACCACACAGGAGCTTCCTGTACTGCTGTCTGATCTGAAAAGACAAAAGAAAGCACTGTGCAGAGGGGATGTTTCAAAAGGATGTTTCCATGCTTGGAAATGTGTACAGTATTCCCAACTGGTTTAACACCAACTCTAGCCCAGACCTCTACCAACAAACCTTCAGGATTAATCTCCCAAAAAAAGTGCCAATAGCAAAAAACACAATTTAAAATGTACCCACCTAATTACTACAATATCTACTTTAATGTCATAACAAATGGATTGCCAAAATGTAATTAATAGAGGAGAAGATCATTTAAACATATTTTGGAGACTGCGACACTATAGATGGCTATTTTTCAACTGCCATCGTGATCACATGTGATTGTTACAACAGGGGCTCATTGTCTAATTGTGACGGGCAGGGTGAGCGAAATAAAATGGAAGCGATCACGCCAAGTCTCAGGGAAAAAGTATGGTTTAATGGAGAAAGTGTGCAAACCAAAAACCCGTAGCATGATCCAAATTAAGGATATAATGACCAGCGGTCAACTGGTCCAAAGACAAGACATATATAGACAAACAAACGACACTCAGGTGAGATGGATCGCGGGCTCCGCCCACCTATTATTTTATTATTATGTTAATTTCCATATCATAAAATTCGTAGTAGCTAATATGATTTTTAAAATAAAAAATAAAAAAAGAGAAAATGAGCCACTTTCCTGCCTCTTGTTTCCTGGATTTGCCACAATATGTTGTGATTTCACTGCATTTTGTGATGGTAGGGTGAGCGAAAATAAATGGAAGCGATCACGCCAAGTCTCAGGGAAAGAGGATGGTTTAATATGTAAAGTGCGCAAACCAAAATCCGTGAACTGATCTGAATTAAGGATATAATAACCAGCGGTCAACTGGTACAAAGACAAGACATATATAGAAGAACAAACGACCCTCAGGTGAGACGGATCGCAGGCTCCGCCCACCTGAGGGACGAACACAACACCACACCCACAGGACAAGCTGCTGCTGTAGACGGGGGCGACCAGTAGGGGGCCGCCGTACCGTGACACATTTAACATTTTTATGCATGTTTTGTGTCAGAAATTAATACTATAGTAAATAAAATTTGGCAGGTAAGCATTACTGAAGAATTTCAAAATTACTACTACTACTATTATGTCAGTGGTGAGCCGTCAGGGCCTTCAAGGACTTCTCTGAAGGTTCTTCTTCAAGACTTCTCTTGAAAAAGATGCTTTATCTATTATATGTAATATAACTAATGCAATGAGGTCTTATAGAATTGACAAAATATAATTGCTCAAAAAACGTATTTTATGTGTAATAAAAATTCAAAGTTTCTCGTCCGGCCCGTTCACTTAAGCCTGGTTCACACTACACGACTTTTCAGTCGTCAGGTTTTTGTGCCGTCCGCACTACACGACTGGTTGTGCTGTAATCGCGAGTCTTTCAGTTGTGGCTTTCACACTACATGACTGATCGGCGACGCGGGCTCATGAATTACACGACTGGGGAATCGCCGACTCATCTGGCTGCCGTCCAAAAACGTGAGAACACGAAAATGAAACTCTCGCGAGAACCAGCAACACCACGTAGAAGAGAAAAAAAACAATGTACATGTACTCCACATTTTCGTTATTATTTTTCTCCAGTGCTGTCACAATAACTTAAACACAGTGTTGTAGTAAAGTTGTAAGAAAGGTGAGGATTTTGTGTGTTTGCTGGGTTACTGTTTTGAAAGTATTCTTGAAAGTTTTTTACATTCTTCATAGATATCTTCAGCGGTGCCGCGGTTCTCTCTCCGCGTTCCCATTGGCTGTAGCTAGACGCTGCTGCCGACTCTCAGTCGCCGACTGCTAGATATTAAACATGCTAGATATCTGCCAGTCGTCTGCGACCAGTCGGCGACGGCTCGGCGAGCGTCTTTCAGCGTCTTTCAGCAGTTCACACTACACGACTGAGCGAGCGACGAGTGATCGCCGATTCGCCTCCAACTACAGTTTTTGTCGGTGATCAGTCGGCGACTGAAAAACCAGCCTAAAATCGTGTAGTGTGAACCAGGCTTTACATGGGAATGGGCGGGGTTAAAAGTTGTACTGCAGGCAGCCACTAGAGGGCAGCTGCCACATGGAGGCTTCACTTTTCACTCGTGTCATTCAGTCCACTTATATATATGGTCTCAGGTCGCATACCCTTGCCTTTTACATTAAGAGAGCTTTTAGTATGGATTGGCATATTTCGAAATAGAATCGTGGGGGCATGCTCCAATGTGCTCAGGGTATTCTTGCTGGTCCTCGTATATGGATCAAATTCAAGTAAAAAATCTTGGAAAATCACTGCGCGAGGAAAACTGCTTATTTGTGAGCAAAAATGGTCTCACACGCAAGGAGAGAGCTGCTCGCATGAGCAAAAATGCTCTCGCGCGAAGAGTGCTTCTTTGTGTGAGCAAAACTACTCTCGAACGAGGAGAGAGTTGCTTGCGCAAGGAATATTTGTCACACCCTTTCTGCTTTCTGCTCCTGATCTTTTGAGTTTTGACAGTCGTTGGAGGGACCCAGACAGGATTGGTTGCGGCTGTTTTCCGGATGTGAATTGTGATTGGCTGTCAGTAGGGTCTGTTTCATGTTTATTTTTTCAAAATATCAACGCATTTAGGCAGCTGGAAGCTCCAAATACTACGAAATATGGTAAAACAAATAACCAGCTAGCTAGCTAACCTAGCTAGCTATTTATAAGTCCAACTAGCTATGCTAGCTAGCTAACTATGTATGCAATGCTAACGTCGGACTTATTTTAACATACACAAAGAAATGTTTTGCTGCAAGGTATTGTTCGTTTTCTCATTAAGATCTAAGGATTTTTACCTCACAAACCATCCATCAATCCATTGTCTGAACCGCTTAACCCTTCGGTTTTGTTGACCTCATGTTTTTTACTTTAGTGTTCCCGGTCTTCAGAGACCGGTCTGTTTTAACACACAAAAAACCCTTGCAAACACCACCTTGCAAACATAGGCATAACGTGTGTGTGTCTGTAGGTGTTCAAAATCTTCTCTAAGATGTTCAAAATCTTCTCTTCTCTCCTCAAACCCTCCCCCCCTCCAACTCCCACTTCTCTTACTGCAGATGATTTTGTCACCTTCTTTGAAGAGAAGGTCAATACGATTCGCAGCACCTTTTCCCTAGTCCCTGTTCCCACTGTGTCCCCTCCTACTCCTCCCTTTTCTCTAACCTCCTTCTCTCCTCTCTCAGCTGAGATGGTGCTTCAGCTGCTGACATCCAGCAGTCCCACCACATGCCCTCTGGACCCCATCCCATCCACACTCCTCCAGACAATCTCCCACAAACTCCTCCCTTTCATCTCGACCATCATCAACAACTCCTTATCTTCAGGAATTGTGCCATCATCATTCAAGGCGGCTAGGGTGGTGCCAATCCTAAAGAAACCCAACCTTGATGCCACCAACATCAGCAACTACAGACCGGTATCTCTCCTCTCATTCCTTTCTAAGATCCTTGAACGGGCTGTACACAACCAGCTATCCTCTTTTCTCTCACAGAACCAGCTTCAGGACCCCAACCAATCTGGCTTCAAGCCGGCACATTCTACGGAAACTGCACTCATTGCAGTAACTGAGAAACTCCATGCGGCTAGAGCAAATGGACTATCATCGGTTCTGATTCTGCTTGACCTTTCGGCTGCCTTTGACACAGTCAATCATGAGATCCTCCTGTCCATCCTCTCAGGCCTTGGTATCACTGGCAATGCATGGACATGGTTTGCATCCTACCTGGAGGGTCGTTCCTACCAAGTAACATGGGGAGGATCAACATCCACGCCATGCAAACTCTCCACCGGTGTTCCACAAGGCTCAGTGCTGGGTCCACTTCTTTTTTCCCTTTATACCCGCTCTCTGGGTGAGTCAATATCTGCACATGGCTTCTCTTATCACTGTTATGCAGATGACACCCAGCTCTTCTTTTCCTTCCCACCTTCTGACACACAGGTTTCAGCTCGAATCTCTGCATGTCTGAAAGACATTGCCTCTTGGATGGCAGCTCACCACCTAAAGCTTAACCCAAGCAAGACAGAGATGCTGTACATCCCTGCAAGAGCCAGTCCTCATCGTGATCTTCCTATCTCATTCAAGAACACCATGATCACTCCATCCATGGAAGCGCGTAGCCTTGGTGTAGTTGTCGACAATCAGCTCTCCTTCACGGCCCACGTTGCTAACACAACACGATCATGCAGATTCGCCCTTCACAACATTCGGAGGATTCGGCCATTTCTCTCTAGGGAGGCCACTCAGGTCCTTGTCCAGTCCCTTGTTATCTCAAGACTGGACTACTGCAACTCCCTACTGGCTGGTCTTCCTATGCATGCCATCAAACCCCTGCAACTGATCCAGAACGCTGCAGCTCGGTTGGTCTTCAACCTTCCCAAGTTCAGCCATGTCACTCCCTTGCTGTCCTCCCTCCACTGGCTTCCGGTAGCTGCCCGCATCAAATATAAAACCCTGGTGCTGGCCTACAAAGCAAAGAATGGTCCAGCTCCTCCTTACTTGATGGCCATGGTAAAACCCAGATGCATACCTAGAGCCCTCCGCGCCTCAAGTATGTCTCGTCTTGACCCTCCATCATCCAGGACACATGGGAGACAAGCATCCAGACTTTTCTCTGTCCTGGCTCCAAGGTGGTGGAATGAACTTCCCTTGTGTGTCCGAACATCGGAGTCACTTGCTGTCTTCAGACGCCGACTGAAGACCCACCTCTTTCAAGTGCACTTTACATAATTATGCTTTGTCTATTGTACTTTATCGTCTCTTTCCTCAGGTATTGTGCATAATTGGGTTATAGGAATTGTTTACTGTCTTTTTCCTCAGGGGATGTGTATATTCAGGTATAATTATTAGGTATCATTTGACTTTCGTCTAGTGGTTTTTCCAGCTTAGAGTACCTTGTGTTCAGGACTATCTATTCTACCTTGGAGATTCCAAGCAACTACATAGCACTTTTGTAAGTCGCTCTGGATAAGAGCGTCTGCTAAATGCCATAAATGTAAATGTAAATGTAAATGTAGGTGTGTGTGTAGGTGTGTCTGTAGGTGTGTGTGTAGGTGTGTCTGTGTGTGTGTCTGTGTGTGTAGGTGTGTGTGTGTGTGTGTGTGTGTGTGTGTGTGTGTGTGTGTGTCTGTGTGTGAGTGAGTGTGTGTGTGTGTGTCTGTGTGTGAGTGAGTGTGTGTGTGTGTGTTTAGGTGTGTGTGTAGGTGTGTGTGTGAATGAGTGAGTGTGTGTGTGTGTGTGTGTGTGTGTGTGTGTGTGTGTGTGTGTGTGTGTGTGTGTGTGTGTGCATGAATATGAATTCATGCACATGAGTGGCATGTCACACTCAGATCAGAGTGTGCCTTGCAAACATAGGCATAACGTGTGTGTGTCTGTAGGTGTGTGTGTGTGTGTGTCTGTGTCTGTGTGTGTTTAGGTGTGTGTGTAGGTGTGTGTGTGTGCGTGTGTGTGTGTGAATTCATGCACATGAGTGGCATGTCACACTCAGATCAGAGGGGCCTTGCAAACATAGGCATAACGTGTGTGTGTGTGTGTCTGTGTGTGTAGGTGTGTGTGTGTGTGTGTGTGTCTGTGTGTGTTTAGGTGTGTGTAGGTGTGTGAGTGAGTGAGTGAGTGAGTGTGTGTGTGTGTGTGAATTCATGCACATGAGTGGCATGTCACACTCAGATCAGAGGGGCCTTGCAAACATAGGCATAACGTGTGTGTGTGTGTGTGTCTGTGTGTGTAGGTGTGTGTGTGTGTGTCTGTGTGTGTAGGTGTGTGTGTGTGTCTGTGTGTGTTTAGGTGTGTGTGAGTCTGTGTGTTTAGGTGTGTGTAGGTGTGTGAGTGAGTGAGTGAGTGAGTGTGTGTGTGTGTGTGTGTGTGTGTGTGTGTGTGTGAATTCATGCACATGAGTGGCATGTCACACTCAGATCAGAGGGGCCTTGCAAACATAGGCATAACATGTGTGTGTGTGTGTGTGTGTCTGTGTGTGTAGGTGTGTGTGTGAGCGAGTGAGTGAGTGTCTGTGTGTGTTTAGGTGTGTGTGTGTGTGTGTGTGTGTGTGTGAGAGAGAGAGAGTGAGTGTGTGTAGGTGTGTGTGTGTGTGTAGGTGTGTGTGTGTGTGTGTGTGTGTGTGTGTGTGTGTGTAGGTGTGTGTCTGTGTGTGTAGCTGTGTGTAGGTATGTGTGTGTGTGAGTGTGTATGGGGATGTTTTCTGTCTGATAGATGAATATATTCTAAATACCCATTCATTTCCTGTGATGGTCACGCTTGACCGGCAACAACACAGATGTAAAACGTTGGTTTAAAACACTCAAAATTCAATGAAAAAGATGATCATCACTTTTATATGTTCCAGTGCATAGTGTGGAGGATGGCATAAGGCCTTGCAGCAATCAGATGTAAAACACAATATTTATGAGTGGTTTAAGTTGTAAATCGGTCAGATTTGACCCGAACACGACAGGAGGGTTAATCCCGCTAGCCAGGGTCAAGGGGGGGCTGGAGCCAATCCCAACATCTCCGGGCGAAGGCAGGGTACACCATGGGCAGGTCGCCAGTCCACCGCATGGCCAATACACACGCACGCACAATCCGTGTATCATTCGTTCATTTGATATTCAACTGAAAATCAAAATCGGAAAATCAAAAAACTATACATTATTTTGTTTTTCGTTTTGAAAATGAAAACGAAAAAACAAACCAGGCTTGTATTTTTCTTTATTTGTTTTATGATCTTATGATGCACTGTTTAAAAGCTATTAACATAATTAGACAAAAACTGACCACCACAAATTGGTGCAAGGTAGAAATACCCATATAAATGTGCCATATTTAGTCAATTGTGATTTTTTTTCACCGCAATCAAAATTTGTCCTCCACTTTTTACCCATCTGTGCAGTTAGAACACTCACACACACACACACACTAGTGATTACTAGGGGGCTGTGGTGCACATGTGCCCAGAGCAGTGGGCAGCCCTAGCCCGGCGCCCGGGGAGCAGTTGGGGTTAGGTGCCTTGCTCAAGGGCACCTCAGTCATGGCCTCAAGCCTGGGAATTGAACCCATGACCCTCCGGTCACAAGACCAGTTCCCTACAATCAGACCATGACTGCCCGTTGTATTACAAGTTGTATTACACAAAGTGCATCCTAAATAACAACGATATAAAAGTTGCAGATTGTTATTTAGGATGCACTTTGTGTAATACAACTTGTTTGGTGGTCTTATGATGGACCATTGAAAAGATATTGAAATTATTGAAAAAAAAAAAACAGTGCGCAGTGCTCTGGGGCCTTTACTTCCGCCACTTGCGTCCATGTTAACCGTGTTAATGTAATTTGTAGACGGTGCCTTAGACGTTGTAGCGGTCACAATAGTACATTTTAAATAAAATGTTGTATACAACCTAAATATGTATATTCCTGGCGTATACAAAGTTGTAGGTATTTATTTTGTTTGCCAGAAATGAGAATTTGCACATTTTGGCACTTATTATTGAAGAAAGAATTCCGAATATGCGTACGTGAAACCAACTTTACCGCAGTCAAACGAAGACCACGAAGAACAACTTCAGGGGCACACAAATGGGTCGAGTTAAAAAATCTAAATCAAGTTCGGCTCCGAATCCGATTTTTAATTTAGCTATTTTTGTTTGGATCATCAAATAAAAACTGAAAAATACAAGCCTGGTTTGTTTTTTTGTTTTTATATTCAAAACGAAAAACTAAATAATGAATGGTTTTTTTGATTTTCCGATTTTGATTTTCAGTTGAATATCAAATGAACGAATGATACACGGATTACGCACTCACACCTACGGGCAATTTAGCATGATCAATCAACCTTTCACGCATGTCTTTGGACTGTGGGAGGAAACCGGAGTACCCGGAGGAAACCCACGCAGGCACAGGGAGAACATGCAAACTCCACACAGAGCAGCCCTGACCGAGAATCGAACCCAGACCGCCTTGCTGTGAGGCGACAGTGCTAACCACCACACCACCGTGCCCCTCACAAACCAAGTTTCCACATATGTCGACATTATGCAACAATGGCAATACGTTGAACGATGTACCATGTCATAGATTTTTAAGCCGATCATATAAATAATAATTGTACATTTCTACAAAATGTGTTGTTGCTGTAAATAGAAACAAATATAAAATTTGCCATTTTTTAGCTTGTGTGCTAGTTAGTTAACTAGTTCCTAAGTACGGTACGCCACTGTATTATGTAAATTAAAAAAGCCATGGGAGAATTTGGTGCTACATTGTAGTAAAATCTACTAAGGTACTATGAGAATAAATGTGTTGCAAAGCAACATTTACTGAAACATTTGTAGTTAAATACACTGAGAATTATGAGTAAATGTTACTTGAATATATACTCTGTTAAATATACTTGCTGTTTGTACGTGGAAAAAAACTTTCCTAGGTTTTTTTAAGTAAACCCTGCTCCACATTTTTTCAGTAGCCTACATGTAAGCTGGAAGTGGTTCATCATGGTTGTATTTTTTTCTTTAGGTTTAATTATTTTGAATGAAATTTTCTAAATTGGAACATCTTTATAGAGAGTATATGATAAATACTGGTAGTGAGGGTGATAGATGAGTGAGTGAGGGTAGGTAATGCCTGACCTCTTGGTTGAAGACACAGTGGAGCAGGAAGATAAAGGTGCCCTGCTGGGAGTTGAGGACCAAGTAGATAATCTGCAGCTCGTAACTGCTGAAGAAACCCAAGATCCATGGGCAACCGAGGATGACAGATTGAGCCAAAGTTTTAAGGATGACACGCTTTTTGAGCTCATTAGCTGTTCTGTAATTGTTGTGTAAGATCTCACGGTCCATGTGCTTCAGAGTGTAAGTGACGATGACAAAGATAATGATGAAGAGGATCCAATTTGCCTGCACACAAGTGAGAAAATAATTCTGAAGTAATTAAACTAAATACTGACAGGGTGGGGTTAGCATAGATGGAAGCAATCTTGGCCTCTCTGCTGTTTTTCTCTCCTCCCTACTGGGATTTCTTAGTAGCGTGTCACTGCTGTGGTTATTCTGCACCCTTTGAAAGATGGCTAGTCCCAATTGCCCAAAGGACTTTTATATGGATTTTAACTAGTAGTGGGCCGTTATCGGCGTTAACGGCGTTCGATAATGTGATATTCTTATCGGGCGATCTACTCTTAAAGTTGGGTTGGGAACTGGGTCAAAATAGCAAACTATGATGACTTTCACCTTTATAGTTTAGCTCGGGTGTATTCCTAACCAAATTACACAGTAGGGGCGAGAACGAGTTTTCAAACCTGTGAATTACAAAGACTACCACAACAAATCACATATGTGCTTACATGGATGCAGCCACGAAGCCGCCAGGTTTGCTTCATGGAAAATTCTTTTTTAAGAAGCTTCCTAATGGAGACATTGACAAGACTAAAGTTGTTTGCACCTTATGCAATGCGGAATTAGTTTATTGTAGGAGTTCTACCAGTCTAAAGTGTAACCAACACTACCAGGAATCAGTGCAAGTGTCAATAACCCCTAGATATCCCACAGGTTCCCTTATGTGGCGGTGTCACAAAAGTACCATTTAAACGCAAAGCACCCGTTTGCTAATGCTGCTGACACTGGGTCAAGCACTGATGCAGCCCAGGGGAAGAGTCACCGCCAAACTACTCTGAGGCAAGGTCAGCGCAGCTCTATCAGACAAGTTGACCAATCTCTTTGCTCAGTGGATTGCCACTAGCTGCCGGCCCATAAACATGGTTAGAAACCCTATCTCAAAGACTGAATTTATTGGGTGGCATGCATATTCTGAATGAGACATTTTAGTCTAGATTAATTTCAAGATTTCAGTGAGATGAATCTAGATTAAAAAATTAATCTATGCCCACCTCTAATTTTAACCCATTTGTCAGTTTCAAACTTAAGACTGAACTGTATTCCAGTCTGCATTTGAGATACAAAACTTTCACCAGCATCACTGTCCTCTGAATGAATTCAGCCATCTCAATGTGGACTTCTACTATGCAAACTGAGCAGGTCATGTGGAAAGGAAGTGTTGTAGCACCACTTCCATTCCTCTATCCTGTAATGAAGGTCTGGTCTTAATTTTTTTCAAAGCTGAAGGCATCATCCTTCTATTACAAAACTGTCCCTGAAACCATTAAAACTATCAAGCACATTCTTGTACTTTAAACCAAAATATCATAAAACAAAAGCTAAAGTTTCAGAAAGTCAAAACCAATTCACTACAACAAATAAAACAATAAAATAGTTAGGAAGTAGCAGGAGAGCTGTTCCTATTACCCAGTCCAGTTGTCACCACAGTTCCTCAACACAGTGATACTGGTCAATTTTGTAACTCCCATTTAAGATACAAGCATCTTTATAACTAAGCATAAAACAGTTTTAGTGTTAATGAAGTCTCTTCACAAGTAAATATAAAGTTTTTTTTCTAAAAGTTCTATGAATGTGTCACGGAACAGCTCCGGACCCCTGCCTTTAGGCGTGTGTTTATGTTGTCTGCGTCACGTTATAACCATGTATGTGTTTCCGTGGGTGTGGTTGTGTGTGTGCGCGTGTTCGTCGGTCTCACCTGTGGCTTGTCTCATGATCACTGGGGATTGTGTAGTTCGTCTATTTAATGTGCATGTGCGCAATGTCTCGTGCTTGTCTTTGTCGCAAGCCCTCATCAGTTTTGGTTCTGACAGTTTATGTGAGTGTTATATCTTTGTTGGTTATTTGTGCTGTGTGGAATAAACGTTGTATGTCTGCAACACACTTGCCTTGTCATGCCTACCTCCCAGCCTTACAGAATGTTTAATACACAGCATTTTTCCTTTTTTTTCAGTTACTGTGACTGAGATGTTTTTTGACAGCGGCAAAATTATATATTATTTTAAGCACTTACTGTGAGAATAAAGCATACAGGGCCCAGAAAACTCCAGAAGAATTGTTCATCTTTCTTAAGCCAGCAACTACCATGTAGATGAAAAAAGTGCATATAGGTTCTGATTATAGATACAGGTTCTGTTTGCTGATTGAAACATTGGTATTTAAATTAACTTCCACATAGACTGATGAATCACAGTCCACACTCACTTGTCACTGCCAAATCCATCAGGAAACAGCCCAGCAGACACGGATACTATAACCAGCGGAATAACATATCCAATTATAATCAGCCATTTCCAGCTAAGCACCTCCTTCTGCTTTGATCTGATGTTTGATAGGTTCCTCACAGCGATGAAGAGCAGTACAGCCTCTATGAACATCCACACAAATGCAGAGAGGAAGAGGAACAGTAGAACACCTGCTAATGTAACACATGCCAGCTGAAGAGAGGAAGAGAGAGAGATGTAAGAGCATATTTCACATTGGTAGGGAGATATGTTACTAAGTATATTCACCTAATGAAGATATATGGATAATAACTGTGTAAGGGTGTATTTAGATACAAGTACTCACCTGGATAGGTTGTATGTACTGCAGGAATTGTTGTGTGAGTAGGAAGAGGAGATGAGCTAACAGCAGGCTTAAACACAAGTTGATCTGAGCCGTGTTGGTCAATCTTGTATTCCTCCGACAAAGGGCAAAGGTCAGGAGAGCCAAACTCAGGAAGACCAGGCCTACTGACTCAGCAATAATATCTAGTAACTCCAGGGTGGGATCACTCTAAAAAACAGCAATGCATGTTTGATTTTATGTATTAATAACTGCACTGTGAGCATTATGTGGTGTGTCCATCAAACTAATGTTTTCTCCAACTAATTAATTTCTCACAACACATTACTGATACCAGTGGAAGTTGGGATATTGTGAGAAAAAGCTCATACTTTCAAGTGCTAGTTACAGTCAAACAAATCTAAATCTTCTTTACCAAAGAAATAATTTCAGAGACCAAGCTGTGTATTGTCACAAGAATTTAGTAATGTGGTGGTTTGATGTGGAAGCAAATCTGTCTCATCAGATTTAGTAAAAGTCTGAATTCCTGGCAGACAATTGCTTTGAATCAAATTTGTGTATCTTTTTGTCTTTGAATTCAGCTCTTCAAATATTCAGTAAATTTTCACTTATATTTTTCAATGTTCATGTAACAGAGCAAGGTATGCAGGATGCAGAAAGTATTTCACTTAAACATAGCTTTTAATAGCCAAAAACACGAAACAAGTATGACATGTAGACTCACAAAGGGACTCACAAAAATGAGTATGGGACAAGGCTAACTCAAACAACATATACTTAACATATAACAAGCGCCATGTGCACTAACGAGACGGGTGAACACATACACAAACAGCCACACCCACAGGAAGTACATATATAGATGCGGACTACATATACACACACCCAAAGGGAGGGGTCTGGGGCTGTAAACATGACAGTTCTCAAGTCAATATTTAAATAATATATGTACATGTTGTTTGAATTTGATAGGCTTTTTACATATCCCGAAATTCACATTCAGAAAATTCCAATAAACACCAGGATATGAAGGATAATTAAGCAATTCTGTTGCCATTGGCTATGCTCCAATGCTCATTATATTTTTCCTAATTCCATTCATGTTTTGTGATACAGCTTGTATCTTTATGTAATTACAGTCAGGACTTCCTTGGTAACTTCATGTTACAGTTACATTTGTCTCTGATCTTTATGCAGTCTTCCTTACTGCTTTGTCTATTGTTTTAACATGAGTGTAGGGAGTGTTAATTCCAACACAACACAACTCTGGGTGGAGACAGGGCAGAGGGAAAGGAATGTGTAAAGGAAAGGTGTGAACTACCTGAACTGGTTTTGTAAATTCTGACAGCCTTGTGCATATGGTTTTTAAAATTGTTTTAAGTTTCCTACAGTAATCCCTTTGTCTCTTACCACTGAGTCTTCTATTTGCATGAGGAGCGCCAAGGTTTCTGGGTGAACACAAGAACACACTGTGTAACTGTCATTCTTCCAGGTGACATGACAAAATCCATTAACCCATTTAGTGCCGCTCCAGGTCACGCAGGATGCATCATAATGCTGGTGATACTTCTAGGCCATTTACATAAAACAGAGATCAAAATGTGTGATTGGTTAAAGAAAATAAAGTCTAGACAAAACAAAGCAAGCATTCTTGAAATTGTCAACTTTTCAGAAATCAAAAAGACAAGTATAAAAGTCAAATAAGAGGTCCCTTGATTTTGTATGTCTCTACAATTAAAAAGAACAGTCAACACCAGGTGACAAATATAGTGTGTATAGATTGACTGGCAGTGATCTGATTAGGCAATGCATCATACATAGTAATTTGATAGGGTAAGGGCAATGGTAGAACAGTGTAATACTGCTCCATTATTGACTATGGCTTCATCAACTATCATGAGCCTTTTGAGGTTCTCTTGCAAAAGTAATTGATTAATCCTAACGTGTTGTAGGGGGTGCTATTCCTTGGACTACCTGTGTTTTTTTTATTTCACTGTACTCTTGACTTCCTTTAAGGCAGGGATGTCAAAGTCAAATACACCAAGTGCCAAAAAAACTCATTTGCTACAAGCCGAGGGCCGGACTGGTTCAATGTTTATTAAAACATATTAAAATGATTGCACATAGCCTATTGAACCAAGACCTAACACAGTGTATATTATTTAATGCCTAAATGAATAAAGCAATATTTTCTCATGGATCTGTCAGTAATTTCAAGTGAAAACATTTTTCAACAAGCAAACATAAATAAAGTAATATTGAAAAGTGCTGGAATTTAAGCTAAAGTACTTGAAAATGCTTGAAATTGTAACTACTTCGTTTCACACCAAATAGCTATCTGACTGAACAGTTATCTTGTATTACGTTAACAAATACGAGCCTCTTGTAATTCCAGGACGAAACATGACTTCGCGGGCTACCGTTGCATTGTGGGGAATGTAGTGTTTGTGCGTGCAAAACACCATCAGGCGGCTGTGGCCTGCGGGCCGGTTCTAATAGTAATTAAATATCATCCAGGGGGCCATAGATAATCAATTCGCGGGCCGGATCTGGCCCGCGGGCCTTGACTTTGACATATGTGCTTTAAGGGATTTTGTTCCCTTCAGCCTTATTTAAGGATTAGGTTGTTAAACTTTATATTTCATAGATTATTTTCATATTCATTAGAACTCACATCAGGATTATTCAGGGTGACATTGTAAGGCACTTGCAATGGCATCTTAGGGTCATCCGTGGTCTGTGACGTGTGTGGATAGTCAATGTCTCGACTAGGTGATGGATTGTGATTGACAGTACTTGGATTGTTACTGATTGGCAGCACCATGACTGTTACCACAATGGACATCATAGTTTTCACAGCATTGGTATTTGTATCAGGTTTCAGCATATTTAACATGTTGGAGTAGGTCATGAAAACCACAGCAGTTGATCCTAAAGGTAGACCAAGTATAACAAATAAATATGACGTGATCTGCATCTCCGGATTATTTACAGATTAAACAAAACATCATCAGCCCATTTCATGCCATGAGTTTGAAATTAAGTTTTATAGTAAGATGTGGACTTCATAAAAACAGATATACTGGCTACTACAATGGTTAAAATTAACAGTTGTTACTTTACCATTGTTGTGCTTTGAAATTGCAATCAGGTCAATATCCAAGAAAGCAGTGCTTGTTTTGATTTGGGGGATTTTTGTGAGTGTGGTATTAGGTCCAACCTTAAATATCCCAATATCTAGATCAAAACAACAAATCAAGCATGTTGATCTCATGAAATATCAAATGTCTGTTTGTTCCAGTATATTATTTATGACAAAAGGAGATACATGGCCCTGGTATTTGCCAGGTCAAATGAGGTGCATCATACCACTAAGTACATCTACTAACCTATTGTATACTACATCAGTATAATTAATATTAAATGTTGTTTACAGGGTATTTGCAACTCTTAGTTTTAAAGATCCTTTCACATATGCAGAGCAAATGAAATGTTGGGGACGAGTTTCTCTTCAAACATTTTGCCCAGCCAACCTAAATAACCATAAGAGATGCTGCTGTGGTGTCCAGGTCAGCTGTAGTTTTATTGTGGTCTCTCACCTAAATTTGGGAGATTGATGCTGGTAGAGTCCATTTTGACATTGTTCACCATTATTGACACCAACTTCTCAGTGGCTTTAAGGATAGAGTTCCCATAGTTTGCCATGGTACTTTGTGCAGTAGATTCAAAACCATTCAAAAGATATGTATTATTATGTATTGTAGCCAGAATGTTGACCATGACCTAAGCAATCACAAAGGAGATTTACATGACATCCACACAAAACTGCCCAAACACAGATGTATTAAGGTAAATGAGAGAGTGAAATATTCCTCACATTTTGTGGCATCACTTGAGCTGTGCTAATTTGAGATTCGTTCAGGAGATTCACTAAACACTCTAATGTGAAATTCACCTAGAACAAAAAGTATCTCATTGATGTTTTATATTGTGCAGTATAACTGTTATAACTGTTATCACACATCTTAATGTGTGATTATTAAAATAGTTTATTCAAGGTCACTGTCCTCTATACATACCTCGCATGTTTGAGGTTGTTGAATTTGGAAATCTGAAAATCAGAGTTATGTTGATTTATACATACTCAAAATGCTAACTAGTACACACCTAGGAAGCTATCTAAAATCTACAGGCAAAGTTTGTGAGACTGAGGAATGCACTGATCTAGATGCTACATTTTAAAAACAATACTGTTGGCCATCACATGTTGTTACAGCTATGATCCAGGTAGGTGAGATGTTGGACTTGCACAGAGTGATTCATTGTTTTTACTATAATCACCTAGACGTTTCAAAAAGTTAAAGGCAAGGCAGGTTTATTTATAAAGCACTCTGGCAATTCAAAGAAAGGAAAGAAGCTTACTACGACCCAAGGTCTATCACCTTAGGAAGGTGTTAAAGAAGAAACAGCACCTGTACAGCACCTGTACATCCATAGGAGTCCCCTGTGGGCAGGAATCCATCAGGTATGGAGAGTCCAGTATCACACACACAGCTGCCATTAGAAGGATTACATTGAGCATGCTCACCACAGGGAGATGGACTACAGGAAGAATGGCCTGCAGAGACACAAACAGTAAAATTATACAATTTATGTAAAAATAAGAAAACAATTTTTTATACATATATAATAATTGTTGCATTTGGCTCTGTCCCACCTCCCAGCCTCATCCACGTCTCCCATTATGGGAGTTATGTAAGGTTCTCTTATTACTCTGGTTCTTTGTGTCTTGGACTATTAACTCTGTTAAGTCTCCCAAGTGCTGTGAATCCTGACCTATGTCTGTTGTTCACTGTGTTCACTGTGCAACAGTTGTTGTTCAATGTGTTCACTGTGCATTTGGCCTACGTTCAAATTTTTGCCGTCCGGCAGCCTATGTCATAAATTCAATAATATGTGGCTCACCAGCCCAGTGGACCAGAGTATAAAATACACATACAATAGAGCTATTTTATATTTCACCAGAAGATGGCAGTAGACTTAGTCTATACTGCAGTCCCCTATGTCCTCACCCATCATGTATCTGCCTGTATATGTATCATGTACAGTGATGTCAGTAACGCGTTACTCTAATCTTACCACTTTTTTCGGTAACGAGTAATATAACGTGCTACTATTTCCAGTCCAGTAATCAGATTAAAGTGTTAAGTGACACTGGGGGGCGGCGACGGCGCGCGCCAGGGTTGCGTTATCAATAAAGTTTCCCTCCTCGGGATTTTTGGATTAATCATTTATTAAGCTGATTAGTCTTTGCAATACATTATTCTTATCATTCTTCCGTAGTGCAGCTAGGCTACTTCCGTTATGCTTTCCATTCCACAATCTAGAGTCTTAAAGAATTCAAATTCCTGCTGTGTGACCTTCAGAGTCGCCTGCTTCACAACCCATGTGAGCTGTCTAGAAACACACAGGTGCTTCACTCTGGTAACGTTATTTACAGGTGGCAAGGGCAGCATATTTCTCCAGCAACATCTTTAGAGTTTGGCTTCCAATACCACTGACCATTCTCATGCGCTAAAGAGTCACAAGCATATTTTTACAATCACAATGATTGGCACCTTTCATGACACTTTTAAAGCCACCTGTGTTGAAAATCGTGCCCATGTCTCTAAGCAGCCATGTCTCAACACAGAAGATACTTCTCCAAAGCTCATGGGCACACCACACCAGAGACATGAACTCTCTTCAGCAAGATCACAGCCTCCAACATCTTTCAAGCAATTCCATCACATAAACCAAGCTGTTTGGGCTAGGACAAACATTCACAAGTTCCTGATCCAAAGAGACCATAAAGTCTACATACAAAGCCATAAATAACCCATGAATAGTCCATATACTGTTCACTAATTATATTTCTTATTACATTATATCCAGTCATCTTACAACAGTCCTCAGGACACGTATACTTCAAAAACGATAATAATTATCATTGGTCATTCTATAAAAAGAAGAAAATGTGAAATGTATTCTCACTATACCTGTTTAGAACAGTTTTGTATATGTCAAAACTCATTACAAAGGCACAGACTTTATCAAAATGACAAACTTTAGAGGTTAGAAAGTTAACACTATTTAATTTGTAAATGAACAAAAATGCACGAGTGTCGCTTTAATTTGAAAAACGAATTGTTTTGTCTTGATTTGTTGTCCCGTTGCCTTGGTAAAATGCCTATAGCCTAAGGGCACGGCCTCCTTTTGATTATTCTTTTAATAATCTACAAAATAAAACATTTCAGTAACATAAACAGACACAGGGCAAGGTAAACTAAATGGCACACATAATTACAGACATATTTAAAATAATTGTACATTATCGTAACGTAATACAGATGAATAGCGCAGCCACGGGGGCGCATGGGTAAGTGGGGAATGCCCCATTGGACCGAGGCAAATTACCCATGAGGCCCCAGCGCGGCTCAGTTAAAAGATAGTTTTATGATGGTTAGGTTGTACAATTATTAAATACGTGTGTAATTGTTAGTATCATTTAGTTTAGCTTGCCTTGTGTCTGTTTATGTGACTGTACAGTCGTTGTCACTCCCGCCATGTGTGTGTCGCCATCTCATAACACCTGTTCATATAAGAGTTTTATGGGTAAATTCAACATCATTAAAAGCTCCTACTTGTTTACCCTGTGTGCTACCATATTCCACCAACCACAATTATGTCTGTTATTCTTTTAAGAACCCATATGTCTATCAACTTTTACTCCAGTGCAAACCACAATATAGCAAAATGCACATGTTTAATCATTTATTAAGCTGATTAGTCTTTGCAACACATTATTCTTATCATTCTTCCGTAGTGCAGCTAGGCTACTTCCGTTATGCTTTCCATTCCACAATCTAGAGTCTTAAAGAATTCAAATTCCTGCTGTGTGACCTTCAGAGTCGCCTGCTTCACAACCCATGTGAGCTGTCTAGAACCACACAGGTGCTTCACTCTGGTAACGTTATTTACAGGTGGCAAGGGCAGCATATTTCTCCAGCAACATCTTTAGAGTTTGGCTTCCAATACCACTGACCATTCTCATGCGCTAAAGAGTCACAAGCATATTTTTACAATCACAATGATTGGCACCTTTCATGACACTTTTAAAGCCACCTGTGTTGAAAATCGTGCCCATGTCTCTAAGCAGCCATGTCTCAACACAGAAGATACTTCTCCAAAGCTCATGGGCACACCACACCAGAGACATGAACTCTCTTCAGCAAGATCACAGCCTCCAACATCTTTCAAGCAATTCCATCACATAAACCAAGCTGTTTGGGCTAGGACAAACATTCACAAGTTCCTGATCCAAAGAGACCATAAAGTCTACATACAAAGCCATACATAACCCATGAGTAGTCCATAAGTAGAATATCAGCAAAGGCTCCTGCATATAGAGCATGTGTGCTGCAATATTCCACACACCACAATGATGTATGCCATCCTTTTAAGAAAGCACTTGTCTACCAACTTTTACTCCAGTGCAAACCACAATATAGCAAAATGCACATGTTTAATCATTTATTAAGCTGATTAGTCTTTGCAATACATTATTCTTATCATTCTTCCGTAGTGCAGCTAGGCTACTTCCGTTATGCTTTCCATTCCACAATCTAGAGTCTTAAAGAATTCAAATTCCTGCTGTGTGACCTTCAGAGTCGCCTGCTTCACAACCCATGTGAGCTGTCTAGAACCACACAGGTGCTTCACTCTGGTAACGTTATTTACAGGTGGCAAGGGCAGCATATTTCTCCAGCAACATCTTTAGAGTTTGGCTTCCAATACCACTGACCATTCTCATGCGCTAAAGAGTCACAAGCATATTTTTACAATCACAATGATTGGCACCTTTCATGACACTTTTAAAGCCACCTGTGTTGAAAATCGTGCCCATGTCTCTAAGCAGCCATGTCTCAACACAGAAGATACTTCTCCAAAGCTCATGGGCACACCACACCAGAGACATGAACTCTCTTCAGCAAGATCACAGCCTCCAACATCTTTCAAGCAATTCCATCACATAAACCAAGCTGTTTGGGCTAGGACAAACATTCACAAGTTCCTGATCCAAAGAGACCATAAAGTCTACATACAAAGCCATACATAACCCATGAGTAGTCCATAAGTAGAATATCAGCAAAGGCTCCTGCATATAGAGCATGTGTGCTGCAATATTCCACACACCACAATGATGTATGCCATCCTTTTAAGAAAGCACTTGTCTACCAACTTTTACTCCAGTGCAAACCACAATATAGCAAAATGCACATGTTTAATCATTTATTAAGCTGATTAGTCTTTGCAATACATTATTCTTATCATTCTTCCGTAGTGCAGCTAGGCTACTTCCGTTATGCTTTCCATTCCACAATCTAGAGTCTTAAAGAATTCAAATTCCTGCTGTGTGACCTTCAGAGTCGCCTGCTTCACAACCCATGTGAGCTGTCTAGAACCACACAGGTGCTTCACTCTGGTAACGTTATTTACAGGTGGCAAGGGCAGCATATTTCTCCAGCAACATCTTTAGAGTTTGGCTTCCAATACCACTGACCATTCTCATGCGCTAAAGAGTCACAAGCATATTTTTACAATCACAATGATTGGCACCTTTCATGACACTTTTAAAGCCACCTGTGTTGAAAATCGTGCCCATGTCTCTAAGCAGCCATGTCTCAACACAGAAGATACTTCTCTAAAGCTCATGGGCACACCACACCAGAGACATGAACTCTCTTCAGCAAGATCACAGCCTCCAACATCTTTCAAGCAATTCCATCACATAAACCAAGCTGTTTGGGCTAGGACAAACATTCACAAGTTCCTGATCCAAAGAGACCATAAAGTCTACATACAAAGCCATACATAACCCATGAGTAGTCCATAAGTAGAATATCAGCAAAGGCTCCTGCATATAGAGCATGTGTGCTGCAATATTCCACACACCACAATGATGTATGCCATCCTTTTAAGAAAGCACTTGTCTACCAACTTTTACTCCAGTGCAAACCACAATATAGCAAAATGCACATGTTTAATCATTTATTAAGCTGATTAGTCTTTGCAATACATTATTCTTATCATTCTTCCGTAGTGCAGCTAGGCTACTTCCGTTATGCTTTCCATTCCACAATCTAGAGTCTTAAAGAATTCAAATTCCTGCTGTGTGACCTTCAGAGTCGCCTGCTTCACAACCCATGTGAGCTGTCTAGAACCACACAGGTGCTTCACTCTGGTAACGTTATTTACAGGTGGCAAGGGCAGCATATTTCTCCAGCAACATCTTTAGAGTTTGGCTTCCAATACCACTGACCATTCTCATGCGCTAAAGAGTCACAAGCATATTTTTACAATCACAATGATTGGCACCTTTCATGACACTTTTAAAGCCACCTGTGTTGAAAATCGTGCCCATGTCTCTAAGCAGCCATGTCTCAACACAGAAGATACTTCTCCAAAGCTCATGGGCACACCACACCAGAGACATGAACTCTCTTCAGCAAGATCACAGCCTCCAACATCTTTCAAGCAATTCCATCACATAAACCAAGCTGTTTGGGCTAGGACAAACATTCACAAGTTCCTGATCCAAAGAGACCATAAAGTCTACATACAAAGCCATACATAACCCATGAGTAGTCCATAAGTAGAATATCAGCAAAGGCTCCTGCATATAGAGCATGTGTGCTGCAATATTCCACACACCACAATGATGTATGCGATCCTTTTAAGAAAGCACTTGTCTACCAACTTTTACTCCAGTGCAAACCACAATATAGCAAAATGCACATGTTTAATCATTTATTAAGCTGATTAGTCTTTGCAATACATTATTCTTATCATTCTTCCGTAGTGCAGCTAGGCTACTTCCGTTATGCTTTCCATTCCACAATCTAGAGTCTTAAAGAATTCAAATTCCTGCTGTGTGACCTTCAGAGTCGCCTGCTTCACAACCCATGTGAGCTGTCTAGAAACACACAGGTGCTTCACTCTGGTAACGTTATTTACAGGTGGCAAGGGCAGCATATTTCTCCAGCAACATCTTTAGAGTTTGGCTTCCAATACCACTGACCATTCTCATGCGCTAAAGAGTCACAAGCATATTTTTACAATCACAATGATTGGCACCTTTCATGACACTTTTAAAGCCACCTGTGTTGAAAATCGTGCCCATGTCTCTAAGCAGCCATGTCTCAACACAGAAGATACTTCTCCAAAGCTCATGGGCACACCACACCAGAGACATGAACTCTCTTCAGCAAGATCACAGCCTCCAACATCTTTCAAGCAATTCCATCACATAAACCAAGCTGTTTGGGCTAGGACAAACATTCACAAGTTCCTGATCCAAAGAGACCATAAAGTCTACATACAAAGCCATAAATAACCCATGAATAGTCCATATACTGTTCACTAATTATATTTCTTATTACATTATATCCAGTCATCTTACAACAGTCCTCAGGACACGTATACTTCAAAAACGATAATAATTATCATTGGTCATTCTATAAAAAGAAGAAAATGTGAAATGTATTCTCACTATACCTGTTTAGAACAGTTTTGTATATGTCAAAACTCATTACAAAGGCACAGACTTTATCAAAATGACAAACTTTAGAGGTTAGAAAGTTAACACTATTTAATTTGTAAATGAACAAAAATGCACGAGTGTCGCTTTAATTTGAAAAACGAATTGTTTTGTCTTGATTTGTTGTCCCGTTGCCTTGGTAAAATGCCTATAGCCTAAGGGCACGGCCTCCTTTTGATTATTCTTTTATTAATCTACAAAATAAAACTTTTCAGTCACATAAACAGACACAGGGCAAGGTAAACTAAATAGCACACATAATTACAGACATATTTAAAATAATTGTACATTATCGTAACGTAATACAGATGAATAGCGCAGCCACGGGGGCGCATGGGTAAGTGGGGCATGCCCCATTGGACCGAGGCAAATTACCCATGAGGCCCCAGCGCGGCTCAGTTAAAAGATAGTTTTATGATGGTTAGGTTGTACAATTATTAAATACGTGTGTAATTGTTAGTATCATTTAGTTTAGCTTGCCTTGTGTCTGTTTATGTGACTGTACAGTCGTTGTCACTCCCGCCATGTTTGTGTCGCCATGTCATTAGACGTGTTCTTATATATCTTTTATGTGTAATTTAAATAAAAGGCGGAGTTTTCACATATCGACCGTGTGTGCAGCTGTTTTCCAGTGACTACAATCAAGTCCGTCTCCCTTTTAATTTGTAGATTTACAAAAACGCACGAGTGTCGCTTTAATTTGAAAAACTAATTGTTTTGACTTGATTTGTTGTCCCGTTGCCTTGGTAAAATGCCTATAGCCTAAGGGCACGGCCTCCTTTTGATTATTCTTTTAATAATCTACAAAATAAAACATTTCAGTAACATAAACAGACACAGGGCAAGGTAAACTAAATGGCACACATAATTACAGACATATTTAAAATAATTGTACATTATCGTAACGTAATACAGATGAATAGCGCAGCCACGGGGGCGCATGGGTAAGTGGGGAATGCCCCATTGGACCGAGGCAAATTACCCATGAGGCCCCAGCGCGGCTCAGTTAAAAGATAGTTTTATGATGGTTAGGTTGTACAATTATTAAATACGTGTGTAATTGTTAGTATCATTTAGTTTAGCTTGCCTTGTGTCTGTTTATGTGACTGTACAGTCGTTGTCACTCCCGCCATGTGTGTGTCGCCATCTCATAACACCTGTTCATATAAGAGTTTTATGGGTAAATTCAACATCATTAAAAGCTCCTACTTGTTTACCCTGTGTGCTACCATATTCCACCAACCACAATTATGTCTGTTATTCTTTTAAGAACCCATATGTCTATCAACTTTTACTCCAGTGCAAACCACAATATAGCAAAATGCACATGTTTAATCATTTATTAAGCTGATTAGTCTTTGCAACACATTATTCTTATCATTCTTCCGTAGTGCAGCTAGGCTACTTCCGTTATGCTTTCCATTCCACAATCTAGAGTCTTAAAGAATTCAAATTCCTGCTGTGTGACCTTCAGAGTCGCCTGCTTCACAACCCATGTGAGCTGTCTAGAACCACACCGGTGCTTCACTCTGGTAACGTTATTTACAGGTGGCAAGGGCAGCATATTTCTCCAGCAACATCTTTAGAGTTTGGCTTCCAATACCACTGACCATTCTCATGCGCTAAAGAGTCACAAGCATATTTTTACAATCACAATGATTGGCACCTTTCATGACACTTTTAAAGCCACCTGTGTTGAAAATCGTGCCCATGTCTCTAAGCAGCCATGTCTCAACACAGAAGATACTTCTCCAAAGCTCATGGGCACACCACACCAGAGACATGAACTCTCTTCAGCAAGATCACAGCCTCCAACATCTTTCAAGCAATTCCATCACATAAACCAAGCTGTTTGGGCTAGGACAAACATTCACAAGTTCCTGATCCAAAGAGACCATAAAGTCTACATACAAAGCCATACATAACCCATGAGTAGTCCATAAGTAGAATATCAGCAAAGGCTCCTGCATATAGAGCATGTGTGCTGCAATATTCCACACACCACAATGATGTATGCCATCCTTTTAAGAAAGCACTTGTCTACCAACTTTTACTCCAGTGCAAACCACAATATAGCAAAATGCACATGTTTAATCATTTATTAAGCTGATTAGTCTTTGCAATACATTATTCTTATCATTCTTCCGTAGTGCAGCTAGGCTACTTCCGTTATGCTTTCCATTCCACAATCTAGAGTCTTAAAGAATTCAAATTCCTGCTGTGTGACCTTCAGAGTCGCCTGCTTCACAACCCATGTGAGCTGTCTAGAACCACACAGGTGCTTCACTCTGGTAACGTTATTTACAGGTGGCAAGGGCAGCATATTTCTCCAGCAACATCTTTAGAGTTTGGCTTCCAATACCACTGACCATTCTCATGCGCTAAAGAGTCACAAGCATATTTTTACAATCACAATGATTGGCACCTTTCATGACACTTTTAAAGCCACCTGTGTTGAAAATCGTGCCCATGTCTCTAAGCAGCCATGTCTCAACACAGAAGATACTTCTCCAAAGCTCATGGGCACACCACACCAGAGACATGAACTCTCTTCAGCAAGATCACAGCCTCCAACATCTTTCAAGCAATTCCATCACATAAACCAAGCTGTTTGGGCTAGGACAAACATTCACAAGTTCCTGATCCAAAGAGACCATAAAGTCTACATACAAAGCCATACATAACCCATGAGTAGTCCATAAGTAGAATATCAGCAAAGGCTCCTGCATATAGAGCATGTGTGCTGCAATATTCCACACACCACAATGATGTATGCCATCCTTTTAAGAAAGCACTTGTCTACCAACTTTTACTCCAGTGCAAACCACAATATAGCAAAATGCACATGTTTAATCATTTATTAAGCTGATTAGTCTTTGCAATACATTATTCTTATCATTCTTCCGTAGTGCAGCTAGGCTACTTCCGTTATGCTTTCCATTCCACAATCTAGAGTCTTAAAGAATTCAAATTCCTGCTGTGTGACCTTCAGAGTCGCCTGCTTCACAACCCATGTGAGCTGTCTAGAACCACACAGGTGCTTCACTCTGGTAACGTTATTTACAGGTGGCAAGGGCAGCATATTTCTCCAGCAACATCTTTAGAGTTTGGCTTCCAATACCACTGACCATTCTCATGCGCTAAAGAGTCACAAGCATATTTTTACAATCACAATGATTGGCACCTTTCATGACACTTTTAAAGCCACCTGTGTTGAAAATCGTGCCCATGTCTCTAAGCAGCCATGTCTCAACACAGAAGATACTTCTCCAAAGCTCATGGGCACACCACACCAGAGACATGAACTCTCTTCAGCAAGATCACAGCCTCCAACATCTTTCAAGCAATTCCATCACATAAACCAAGCTGTTTGGGCTAGGACAAACATTCACAAGTTCCTGATCCAAAGAGACCATAAAGTCTACATACAAAGCCATACATAACCCATGAGTAGTCCATAAGTAGAATATCAGCAAAGGCTCCTGCATATAGAGCATGTGTGCTGCAATATTCCACACACCACAATGATGTATGCCATCCTTTTAAGAAAGCACTTGTCTACCAACTTTTACTCCAGTGCAAACCACAATATAGCAAAATGCACATGTTTAATCATTTATTAAGCTGATTAGTCTTTGCAATACATTATTCTTATCATTCTTCCGTAGTGCAGCTAGGCTACTTCCGTTATGCTTTCCATTCCACAATCTAGAGTCTTAAAGAATTCAAATTCCTGCTGTGTGACCTTCAGAGTCGCCTGCTTCACAACCCATGTGAGCTGTCTAGAAACACACAGGTGCTTCACTCTGGTAACGTTATTTACAGGTGGCAAGGGCAGCATATTTCTCCAGCAACATCTTTAGAGTTTGGCTTCCAATACCACTGACCATTCTCATGCGCTAAAGAGTCACAAGCATATTTTTACAATCACAATGATTGGCACCTTTCATGACACTTTTAAAGCCACCTGTGTTGAAAATCGTGCCCATGTCTCTAAGCAGCCATGTCTCAACACAGAAGATACTTCTCCAAAGCTCATGGGCACACCACACCAGAGACATGAACTCTCTTCAGCAAGATCACAGCCTCCAACATCTTTCAAGCAATTCCATCACATAAACCAAGCTGTTTGGGCTAGGACAAACATTCACAAGTTCCTGATCCAAAGAGACCATAAAGTCTACATACAAAGCCATAAATAACCCATGAATAGTCCATATACTGTTCACTAATTATATTTCTTATTACATTATATCCAGTCATCTTACAACAGTCCTCAGGACACGTATACTTCAAAAACGATAATAATTATCATTGGTCATTCTATAAAAAGAAGAAAATGTGAAATGTATTCTCACTATACCTGTTTAGAACAGTTTTGTATATGTCAAAACTCATTACAAAGGCACAGACTTTATCAAAATGACAAACTTTAGAGGTTAGAAAGTTAACACTATTTAATTTGTAAATGAACAAAAATGCACGAGTGTCGCTTTAATTTGAAAAACGAATTGTTTTGTCTTGATTTGTTGTCCCGTTGCCTTGGTAAAATGCCTATAGCCTAAGGGCACGGCCTCCTTTTGATTATTCTTTTATTAATCTACAAAATAAAACTTTTCAGTCACATAAACAGACACAGGGCAAGGTAAACTAAATAGCACACATAATTACAGACATATTTAAAATAATTGTACATTATCGTAACGTAATACAGATGAATAGCGCAGCCACGGGGGCGCATGGGTAAGTGGGGAATGCCCCATTGGACCGAGGCAAATTACCCATGAGGCCCCAGCGCGGCTCAGTTAAAAGATAGGTTTATGATGGTTAGGTTGTACAATTATTAAATACGTGTGTAATTGTTAGTATCATTTAGTTTAGCTTGCCTTATGTCTGTTTATGTGACTGTACAGTCGTTGTCACTCCCGCCTTGTGTGTGTCGCCATCTCATAACACCTGTTCATATAAGAGTTTTATGGGTAAATTCAACATCATTAAAAGCTCCTACTTGTTTACCCTGTGTGCTACCATATTCCACCAACCACAATTATGTCTGTTATTCTTTTAAGAACCCATATGTCTATCAACTTTTACTCCAGTGCAAACCACAATATAGCAAAATGCACATGTTTAATCATTTATTAAGCTGATTAGTCTTTGCAACACATTATTCTTATCATTCTTCCGTAGTGCAGCTAGGCTACTTCCGTTATGCTTTCCATTCCACAATCTAGAGTCTTAAAGAATTCAAATTCCTGCTGTGTGACCTTCAGTGTCGCCTGCTTCACAACCCATGTGAGCTGTCTAGAACCACACAGGTGCTTCACTCTGGTAACGTTATTTACAGGTGGCAAGGGCAGCATATTTCTCCAGCAACATCTTTAGAGTTTGGCTTCCAATACCACTGACCATTCTCATGCGCTAAAGAGTCACAAGCATATTTTTACAATCACAATGATTGGCACCTTTCATGACACTTTTAAAGCCACCTGTGTTGAAAATCGTGCCCATGTCTCTAAGCAGCCATGTCTCAACACAGAAGATACTTCTCCAAAGCTCATGGGCACACCACACCAGAGACATGAACTCTCTTCAGCAAGATCACAGCCTCCAACATCTTTCAAGCAATTCCATCACATAAACCAAGCTGTTTGGGCTAGGACAAACATTCACAAGTTCCTGATCCAAAGAGACCATAAAGTCTACATACAAAGCCATACATAACCCATGAGTAGTCCATAAGTAGAATATCAGCAAAGGCTCCTGCATATAGAGCATGTGTGCTGCAATATTCCACACACCACAATGATGTATGCCATCCTTTTAAGAAAGCACTTGTCTACCAACTTTTACTCCAGTGCAAACCACAATATAGCAAAATGCACATGTTTAATCATTTATTAAGCTGATTAGTCTTTGCAATACATTATTCTTATCATTCTTCCGTAGTGCAGCTAGGCTACTTCCGTTATGCTTTCCATTCCACAATCTAGAGTCTTAAAGAATTCAAATTCCTGCTGTGTGACCTTCAGAGTCGCCTGCTTCACAACCCATGTGAGCTGTCTAGAACCACACAGGTGCTTCACTCTGGTAACGTTATTTACAGGTGGCAAGGGCAGCATATTTCTCCAGCAACATCTTTAGAGTTTGGCTTCCAATACCACTGACCATTCTCATGCGCTAAAGAGTCACAAGCATATTTTTACAATCACAATGATTGGCACCTTTCATGACACTTTTAAAGCCACCTGTGTTGAAAATCGTGCCCATGTCTCTAAGCAGCCATGTCTCAACACAGAAGATACTTCTCCAAAGCTCATGGGCACACCACACCAGAGACATGAACTCTCTTCAGCAAGATCACAGCCTCCAACATCTTTCAAGCAATTCCATCACATAAACCAAGCTGTTTGGGCTAGGACAAACATTCACAAGTTCCTGATCCAAAGAGACCATAAAGTCTACATACAAAGCCATACATAACCCATGAGTAGTCCATAAGTAGAATATCAGCAAAGGCTCCTGCATATAGAGCATGTGTGCTGCAATATTCCACACACCACAATGATGTATGCCATCCTTTTAAGAAAGCACTTGTCTACCAACTTTTACTCCAGTGCAAACCACAATATAGCAAAATGCACATGTTTAATCATTTATTAAGCTGATTAGTCTTTGCAATACATTATTCTTATCATTCTTCCGTAGTGCAGCTAGGCTACTTCCGTTATGCTTTCCATTCCACAATCTAGAGTCTTAAAGAATTCAAATTCCTGCTGTGTGACCTTCAGAGTCGCCTGCTTCACAACCCATGTGAGCTGTCTAGAACCACACAGGTGCTTCACTCTGGTAACGTTATTTACAGGTGGCAAGGGCAGCATATTTCTCCAGCAACATCTTTAGAGTTTGGCTTCCAATACCACTGACCATTCTCATGCGCTAAAGAGTCACAAGCATATTTTTACAATCACAATGATTGGCACCTTTCATGACACTTTTAAAGCCACCTGTGTTGAAAATCGTGCCCATGTCTCTAAGCAGCCATGTCTCAACACAGAAGATACTTCTCCAAAGCTCATGGGCACACCACACCAGAGACATGAACTCTCTTCAGCAAGATCACAGCCTCCAACATCTTTCAAGCAATTCCATCACATAAACCAAGCTGTTTGGGCTAGGACAAACATTCACAAGTTCCTGATCCAAAGAGACCATAAAGTCTACATACAAAGCCATACATAACCCATGAGTAGTCCATAAGTAGAATATCAGCAAAGGCTCCTGCATATAGAGCATGTGTGCTGCAATATTCCACACACCACAATGATGTATGCCATCCTTTTAAGAAAGCACTTGTCTACCAACTTTTACTCCAGTGCAAACCACAATATAGCAAAATGCACATGTTTAATCATTTATTAAGCTGATTAGTCTTTGCAATACATTATTCTTATCATTCTTCCGTAGTGCAGCTAGGCTACTTCCGTTATGCTTTCCATTCCACAATCTAGAGTCTTAAAGAATTCAAATTCCTGCTGTGTGACCTTCAGAGTCGCCTGCTTCACAACCCATGTGAGCTGTCTAGAAACACACAGGTGCTTCACTCTGGTAACGTTATTTACAGGTGGCAAGGGCAGCATATTTCTCCAGCAACATCTTTAGAGTTTGGCTTCCAATACCACTGACCATTCTCATGCGCTAAAGAGTCACAAGCATATTTTTACAATCACAATGATTGGCACCTTTCATGACACTTTTAAAGCCACCTGTGTTGAAAATCGTGCCCATGTCTCTAAGCAGCCATGTCTCAACACAGAAGATACTTCTCCAAAGCTCATGGGCACACCACACCAGAGACATGAACTCTCTTCAGCAAGATCACAGCCTCCAACATCTTTCAAGCAATTCCATCACATAAACCAAGCTGTTTGGGCTAGGACAAACATTCACAAGTTCCTGATCCAAAGAGACCATAAAGTCTACATACAAAGCCATAAATAACCCATGAATAGTCCATATACTGTTCACTAATTATATTTCTTATTACATTATATCCAGTCATCTTACAACAGTCCTCAGGACACGTATACTTCAAAAACGATAATAATTATCATTGGTCATTCTATAAAAAGAAGAAAATGTGAAATGTATTCTCACTATACCTGTTTAGAACAGTTTTGTATATGTCAAAACTCATTACAAAGGCACAGACTTTATCAAAATGACAAACTTTAGAGGTTAGAAAGTTAACACTATTTAATTTGTAAATGAACAAAAATGCACGAGTGTCGCTTTAATTTGAAAAACGAATTGTTTTGTCTTGATTTGTTGTCCCGTTGCCTTGGTAAAATGCCTATAGCCTAAGGGCACGGCCTCCTTTTGATTATTCTTTTATTAATCTACAAAATAAAACTTTTCAGTCACATAAACAGACACAGGGCAAGGTAAACTAAATAGCACACATAATTACAGACATATTTAAAATAATTGTACATTATCGTAACGTAATACAGATGAATAGCGCAGCCACGGGGGCGCATGGGTAAGTGGGGAATGCCCCATTGGACCGAGGCAAATTACCCATGAGGCCCCAGCGCGGCTCAGTTAAAAGATAGGTTTATGATGGTTAGGTTGTACAATTATTAAATACGTGTGTAATTGTTAGTATCATTTAGTTTAGCTTGCCTTATGTCTGTTTATGTGACTGTACAGTCGTTGTCACTCCCGCCTTGTGTGTGTCGCCATCTCATAACACCTGTTCATATAAGAGTTTTATGGGTAAATTCAACATCATTAAAAGCTCCTACTTGTTTACCCTGTGTGCTACCATATTCCACCAACCACAATTATGTCTGTTATTCTTTTAAGAACCCATATGTCTATCAACTTTTACTCCAGTGCAAACCACAATATAGCAAAATGCACATGTTTAATCATTTATTAAGCTGATTAGTCTTTGCAACACATTATTCTTATCATTCTTCCGTAGTGCAGCTAGGCTACTTCCGTTATGCTTTCCATTCCACAATCTAGAGTCTTAAAGAATTCAAATTCCTGCTGTGTGACCTTCAGTGTCGCCTGCTTCACAACCCATGTGAGCTGTCTAGAACCACACAGGTGCTTCACTCTGGTAACGTTATTTACAGGTGGCAAGGGCAGCATATTTCTCCAGCAACATCTTTAGAGTTTGGCTTCCAATACCACTGACCATTCTCATGCGCTAAAGAGTCACAAGCATATTTTTACAATCACAATGATTGGCACCTTTCATGACACTTTTAAAGCCACCTGTGTTGAAAATCGTGCCCATGTCTCTAAGCAGCCATGTCTCAACACAGAAGATACTTCTCCAAAGCTCATGGGCACACCACACCAGAGACATGAACTCTCTTCAGCAAGATCACAGCCTCCAACATCTTTCAAGCAATTCCATCACATAAACCAAGCTGTTTGGGCTAGGACAAACATTCACAAGTTCCTGATCCAAAGAGACCATAAAGTCTACATACAAAGCCATACATAACCCATGAGTAGTCCATAAGTAGAATATCAGCAAAGGCTCCTGCATATAGAGCATGTGTGCTGCAATATTCCACACACCACAATGATGTATGCCATCCTTTTAAGAAAGCACTTGTCTACCAACTTTTACTCCAGTGCAAACCACAATATAGCAAAATGCACATGTTTAATCATTTATTAAGCTGATTAGTCTTTGCAACACATTATTCTTATCATTCTTCCGTAGTGCAGCTAGGCTACTTCCGTTATGCTTTCCATTCCACAATCTAGAGTCTTAAAGAATTCAAATTCCTGCTGTGTGACCTTCAGAGTCGCCTGCTTCACAACCCATGTGAGCTGTCTAGAAACACACAGGTGCTTCACTCTGGTAACGTTATTTACAGGTGGCAAGGGCAGCATATTTCTCCAGCAACATCTTTAGAGTTTGGCTTCCAATACCACTGACCATTCTCATGCGCTAAAGAGTCACAAGCATATTTTTACAATCACAATGATTGGCACCTTTCATGACACTTTTAAAGCCACCTGTGTTGAAAATCGTGCCCATGTCTCTAAGCAGCCATGTCTCAACACAGAAGATACTTCTCCAAAGCTCATGGGCACACCACACCAGAGACATGAACTCTCTTCAGCAAGATCACAGCCTCCAACATCTTTCAAGCAATTCCATCACATAAACCAAGCTGTTTGGGCTAGGACAAACATTCACAAGTTCCTGATCCAAAGAGACCATAAAGTCTACATACAAAGCCATACATAACCCATGAGTAGTCCATAAGTAGAATATCAGCAAAGGCTCCTGCATATAGAGCATGTGTGCTGCAATATTCCACACACCACAATGATGTATGCCATCCTTTTAAGAAAGCACTTGTCTACCAACTTTTACTCCAGTGCAAACCACAATATAGCAAAATGCACATGTTTAATCATTTATTAAGCTGATTAGTCTTTGCAATACATTATTCTTATCATTCTTCCGTAGTGCAGCTAGGCTACTTCCGTTATGCTTTCCATTCCACAATCTAGAGTCTTAAAGAATTCAAATTCCTGCTGTGTGACCTTCAGAGTCGCCTGCTTCACAACCCATGTGAGCTGTCTAGAACCACACAGGTGCTTCACTCTGGTAACGTTATTTACAGGTGGCAAGGGCAGCATATTTCTCCAGCAACATCTTTAGAGTTTGGCTTCCAATACCACTGACCATTCTCATGCGCTAAAGAGTCACAAGCATATTTTTACAATCACAATGATTGGCACCTTTCATGACACTTTTAAAGCCACCTGTGTTGAAAATCGTGCCCATGTCTCTAAGCAGCCATGTCTCAACACAGAAGATACTTCTCCAAAGCTCATGGGCACACCACACCAGAGACATGAACTCTCTTCAGCAAGATCACAGCCTCCAACATCTTTCAAGCAATTCCATCACATAAACCAAGCTGTTTGGGCTAGGACAAACATTCACAAGTTCCTGATCCAAAGAGACCATAAAGTCTACATACAAAGCCATACATAACCCATGAGTAGTCCATAAGTAGAATATCAGCAAAGGCTCCTGCATATAGAGCATGTGTGCTGCAATATTCCACACACCACAATGATGTATGCCATCCTTTTAAGAAAGCACTTGTCTACCAACTTTTACTCCAGTGCAAACCACAATATAGCAAAATGCACATGTTTAATCATTTATTAAGCTGATTAGTCTTTGCAATACATTATTCTTATCATTCTTCCGTAGTGCAGCTAGGCTACTTCCGTTATGCTTTCCATTCCACAATCTAGAGTCTTAAAGAATTCAAATTCCTGCTGTGTGACCTTCAGAGTCGCCTGCTTCACAACCCATGTGAGCTGTCTAGAACCACACAGGTGCTTCACTCTGGTAACGTTATTTACAGGTGGCAAGGGCAGCATATTTCTCCAGCAACATCTTTAGAGTTTGGCTTCCAATACCACTGACCATTCTCATGCGCTAAAGAGTCACAAGCATATTTTTACAATCACAATGATTGGCACCTTTCATGACACTTTTAAAGCCACCTGTGTTGAAAATCGTGCCCATGTCTCTAAGCAGCCATGTCTCAACACAGAAGATACTTCTCCAAAGCTCATGGGCACACCACACCAGAGACATGAACTCTCTTCAGCAAGATCACAGCCTCCAACATCTTTCAAGCAATTCCATCACATAAACCAAGCTGTTTGGGCTAGGACAAACATTCACAAGTTCCTGATCCAAAGAGACCATAAAGTCTACATACAAAGCCATACATAACCCATGAGTAGTCCATAAGTAGAATATCAGCAAAGGCTCCTGCATATAGAGCATGTGTGCTGCAATATTCCACACACCACAATGATGTATGCCATCCTTTTAAGAAAGCACTTGTCTACCAACTTTTACTCCAGTGCAAACCACAATATAGCAAAATGCACATGTTTAATCATTTATTAAGCTGATTAGTCTTTGCAATACATTATTCTTATCATTCTTCCGTAGTGCAGCTAGGCTACTTCCGTTATGCTTTCCATTCCACAATCTAGAGTCTTAAAGAATTCAAATTCCTGCTGTGTGACCTTCAGAGTCGCCTGCTTCACAACCCATGTGAGCTGTCTAGAAACACACAGGTGCTTCACTCTGGTAACGTTATTTACAGGTGGCAAGGGCAGCATATTTCTCCAGCAACATCTTTAGAGTTTGGCTTCCAATACCACTGACCATTCTCATGCGCTAAAGAGTCACAAGCATATTTTTACAATCACAATGATTGGCACCTTTCATGACACTTTTAAAGCCACCTGTGTTGAAAATCGTGCCCATGTCTCTAAGCAGCCATGTCTCAACACAGAAGATACTTCTCCAAAGCTCATGGGCACACCACACCAGAGACATGAACTCTCTTCAGCAAGATCACAGCCTCCAACATCTTTCAAGCAATTCCATCACATAAACCAAGCTGTTTGGGCTAGGACAAACATTCACAAGTTCCTGATCCAAAGAGACCATAAAGTCTACATACAAAGCCATAAATAACCCATGAATAGTCCATATACTGTTCACTAATTATATTTCTTATTACATTATATCCAGTCATCTTACAACAGTCCTCAGGACACGTATACTTCAAAAACGATAATAATTATCATTGGTCATTCTATAAAAAGAAGAAAATGTGAAATGTATTCTCACTATACCTGTTTAGAACAGTTTTGTATATGTCAAAACTCATTACAAAGGCACAGACTTTATCAAAATGACAAACTTTAGAGGTTAGAAAGTTAACACTATTTAATTTGTAAATGAACAAAAATGCACGAGTGTCGCTTTAATTTGAAAAACGAATTGTTTTGTCTTGATTTGTTGTCCCGTTGCCTTGGTAAAATGCCTATAGCCTAAGGGCACGGCCTCCTTTTGATTATTCTTTTATTAATCTACAAAATAAAACTTTTCAGTCACATAAACAGACACAGGGCAAGGTAAACTAAATAGCACACATAATTACAGACATATTTAAAATAATTGTACATTATCGTAACGTAATACAGATGAATAGCGCAGCCACGGGGGCGCATGGGTAAGTGGGGCATGCCCCATTGGACCGAGGCAAATTACCCATGAGGCCCCAGCGCGGCTCAGTTAAAAGATAGGTTTATGATGGTTAGGTTGTACAATTATTAAATACGTGTGTAATTGTTAGTATCATTTAGTTTAGCTTGCCTTGTGTCTGTTTATGTGACTGTACAGTCGTTGTCACTCCCGCCATGTTTGTGTCGCCATGTCATTAGACGTGTTCTTATATATCTTTTATGTGTAATTTAAATAAAAGGTGGAGTTTTCACATATCGACCGTGTGTGCAGCTGTTTTCCAGTGACTACAATCAAGTCCGTCTCCCTTTTAATTTGTAGATTTACAAAAACGCACGAGTGTCGCTTTAATTTGAAAAACTAATTGTTTTGACTTGATTTGTTGTCCCGTTGCCTTGGTAAAATGCCTATAGCCTAAGGGCACGGCCTCCTTTTGATTATTCTTTTAATAATCTACAAAATAAAACATTTCAGTAACATAAACAGACACAGGGCAAGGTAAACTAAATGGCACACATAATTACAGACATATTTAAAATAATTGTACATTATCGTAACGTAATACAGATGAATAGCGCAGCCACGGGGGCGCATGGGTAAGTGGGGAATGCCCCATTGGACCGAGGCAAATTACCCATGAGGCCCCAGCGCGGCTCAGTTAAAAGATAGTTTTATGATGGTTAGGTTGTACAATTATTAAATACGTGTGTAATTGTTAGTATCATTTAGTTTAGCTTGCCTTGTGTCTGTTTATGTGACTGTACAGTCGTTGTCACTCCCGCCATGTGTGTGTCGCCATCTCATAACACCTGTTCATATAAGAGTTTTATGGGTAAATTCAACATCATTAAAAGCTCCTGCTTGTTTACCCTGTGTGCTACCATATTCCACCAACCACAATTATGTCTGTTATTCTTTTAAGAACCCATATGTCTATCAACTTTTACTCCAGTGCAAACCACAATATAGCAAAATGCACATGTTTAATCATTTATTAAGCTGATTAGTCTTTGCAACACATTATTCTTATCATTCTTCCGTAGTGCAGCTAGGCTACTTCCGTTATGCTTTCCATTCCACAATCTAGAGTCTTAAAGAATTCAAATTCCTGCTGTGTGACCTTCAGAGTCGCCTGCTTCACAACCCATGTGAGCTGTCTAGAACCACACAGGTGCTTCACTCTGGTAACGTTATTTACAGGTGGCAAGGGCAGCATATTTCTCCAGCAACATCTTTAGAGTTTGGCTTCCAATACCACTGACCATTCTCATGCGCTAAAGAGTCACAAGCATATTTTTACAATCACAATGATTGGCACCTTTCATGACACTTTTAAAGCCACCTGTGTTGAAAATCGTGCCCATGTCTCTAAGCAGCCATGTCTCAACACAGAAGATACTTCTCCAAAGCTCATGGGCACACCACACCAGAGACATGAACTCTCTTCAGCAAGATCACAGCCTCCAACATCTTTCAAGCAATTCCATCACATAAACCAAGCTGTTTGGGCTAGGACAAACATTCACAAGTTCCTGATCCAAAGAGACCATAAAGTCTACATACAAAGCCATACATAACCCATGAGTAGTCCATAAGTAGAATATCAGCAAAGGCTCCTGCATATAGAGCATGTGTGCTGCAATATTCCACACACCACAATGATGTATGCCATCCTTTTAAGAAAGCACTTGTCTACCAACTTTTACTCCAGTGCAAACCACAATATAGCAAAATGCACATGTTTAATCATTTATTAAGCTGATTAGTCTTTGCAATACATTATTCTTATCATTCTTCCGTAGTGCAGCTAGGCTACTTCCGTTATGCTTTCCATTCCACAATCTAGAGTCTTAAAGAATTCAAATTCCTGCTGTGTGACCTTCAGAGTCGCCTGCTTCACAACCCATGTGAGCTGTCTAGAACCACACAGGTGCTTCACTCTGGTAACGTTATTTACAGGTGGCAAGGGCAGCATATTTCTCCAGCAACATCTTTAGAGTTTGGCTTCCAATACCACTGACCATTCTCATGCGCTAAAGAGTCACAAGCATATTTTTACAATCACAATGATTGGCACCTTTCATGACACTTTTAAAGCCACCTGTGTTGAAAATCGTGCCCATGTCTCTAAGCAGCCATGTCTCAACACAGAAGATACTTCTCCAAAGCTCATGGGCACACCACACCAGAGACATGAACTCTCTTCAGCAAGATCACAGCCTCCAACATCTTTCAAGCAATTCCATCACATAAACCAAGCTGTTTGGGCTAGGACAAACATTCACAAGTTCCTGATCCAAAGAGACCATAAAGTCTACATACAAAGCCATACATAACCCATGAGTAGTCCATAAGTAGAATATCAGCAAAGGCTCCTGCATATAGAGCATGTGTGCTGCAATATTCCACACACCACAATGATGTATGCCATCCTTTTAAGAAAGCACTTGTCTACCAACTTTTACTCCAGTGCAAACCACAATATAGCAAAATGCACATGTTTAATCATTTATTAAGCTGATTAGTCTTTGCAATACATTATTCTTATCATTCTTCCGTAGTGCAGCTAGGCTACTTCCGTTATGCTTTCCATTCCACAATCTAGAGTCTTAAAGAATTCAAATTCCTGCTGTGTGACCTTCAGAGTCGCCTGCTTCACAACCCATGTGAGCTGTCTAGAACCACACAGGTGCTTCACTCTGGTAACGTTATTTACGGGTGGCAAGGGCAGCATATTTCTCCAGCAACATCTTTAGAGTTTGGCTTCCAATACCACTGACCATTCTCATGCGCTAAAGAGTCACAAGCATATTTTTACAATCACAATGATTGGCACCTTTCATGACACTTTTAAAGCCACCTGTGTTGAAAATCGTGCCCATGTCTCTAAGCAGCCATGTCTCAACACAGAAGATACTTCTCCAAAGCTCATGGGCACACCACACCAGAGACATGAACTCTCTTCAGCAAGATCACAGCCTCCAACATCTTTCAAGCAATTCCATCACATAAACCAAGCTGTTTGGGCTAGGACAAACATTCACAAGTTCCTGATCCAAAGAGACCATAAAGTCTACATACAAAGCCATACATAACCCATGAGTAGTCCATAAGTAGAATATCAGCAAAGGCTCCTGCATATAGAGCATGTGTGCTGCAATATTCCACACACCACAATGATGTATGCCATCCTTTTAAGAAAGCACTTGTCTACCAACTTTTACTCCAGTGCAAACCACAATATAGCAAAATGCACATGTTTAATCATTTATTAAGCTGATTAGTCTTTGCAATACATTATTCTTATCATTCTTCCGTAGTGCAGCTAGGCTACTTCCGTTATGCTTTCCATTCCACAATCTAGAGTCTTAAAGAATTCAAATTCCTGCTGTGTGACCTTCAGAGTCGCCTGCTTCACAACCCATGTGAGCTGTCTAGAAACACACAGGTGCTTCACTCTGGTAACGTTATTTACAGGTGGCAAGGGCAGCATATTTCTCCAGCAACATCTTTAGAGTTTGGCTTCCAATACCACTGACCATTCTCATGCGCTAAAGAGTCACAAGCATATTTTTACAATCACAATGATTGGCACCTTTCATGACACTTTTAAAGCCACCTGTGTTGAAAATCGTGCCCATGTCTCTAAGCAGCCATGTCTCAACACAGAAGATACTTCTCCAAAGCTCATGGGCACACCACACCAGAGACATGAACTCTCTTCAGCAAGATCACAGCCTCCAACATCTTTCAAGCAATTCCATCACATAAACCAAGCTGTTTGGGCTAGGACAAACATTCACAAGTTCCTGATCCAAAGAGACCATAAAGTCTACATACAAAGCCATAAATAACCCATGAATAGTCCATATACTGTTCACTAATTATATTTCTTATTACATTATATCCAGTCATCTTACAACAGTCCTCAGGACACGTATACTTCAAAAACGATAATAATTATCATTGGTCATTCTATAAAAAGAAGAAAATGTGAAATGTATTCTCACTATACCTGTTTAGAACAGTTTTGTATATGTCAAAACTCATTACAAAGGCACAGACTTTATCAAAATGACAAACTTTAGAGGTTAGAAAGTTAACACTATTTAATTTGTAAATGAACAAAAATGCACGAGTGTCGCTTTAATTTGAAAAACGAATTGTTTTGTCTTGATTTGTTGTCCCGTTGCCTTGGTAAAATGCCTATAGCCTAAGGGCACGGCCTCCTTTTGATTATTCTTTTATTAATCTACAAAATAAAACTTTTCAGTCACATAAACAGACACAGGGCAAGGTAAACTAAATAGCACACATAATTACAGACATATTTAAAATAATTGTACATTATCGTAACGTAATACAGATGAATAGCGCAGCCACGGGGGCGCATGGGTAAGTGGGGCATGCCCCATTGGACCGAGGCAAATTACCCATGAGGCCCCAGCGCGGCTCAGTTAAAAGATAGGTTTATGATGGTTAGGTTGTACAATTATTAAATACGTGTGTAATTGTTAGTATCATTTAGTTTAGCTTGCCTTGTGTCTGTTTATGTGACTGTACAGTCGTTGTCACTCCCGCCATGTTTGTGTCGCCATGTCATTAGACGTGTTCTTATATATCTTTTATGTGTAATTTAAATAAAAGGCGGAGTTTTCACATATCGACCGTGTGTGCAGCTGTTTTCCAGTGACTACAATCAAGTCCGTCTCCCTTTTAATTTGTAGATTTACAAAAACGCACGAGTGTCGCTTTAATTTGAAAAACGAATTGTTTTGTCTTGATTTGTTGTCCCGTTGCCTTGGTAAAATGCCTATAGCCTAAGGGCACGGCCTCCTTTTGATTATTCTTTTAATAATCTACAAAATAAAACATTTCAGTAACATAAACAGACACAGGGCAAGGTAAACTAAATGGCACACATAATTACAGACATATTTAAAATAATTGTACATTATCGTAACGTAATACAGATGAATAGCGCAGCCACGGGGGCGCATGGGTAAGTGGGGAATGCCCCATTGGACCGAGGCAAATTACCCATGAGGCCCCAGCGCGGCTCAGTTAAAAGATAGTTTTATGATGGTTAGGTTGTACAATTATTAAATACGTGTGTAATTGTTAGTATCATTTAGTTTAGCTTGCCTTGTGTCTGTTTATGTGACTGTACAGTCGTTGTCACTCCCGCCATGTGTGTGTCGCCATCTCATAACACCTGTTCATATAAGAGTTTTATGGGTAAATTCAACATCATTAAAAGCTCCTACTTGTTTACCCTGTGTGCTACCATATTCCACCAACCACAATTATGTCTGTTATTCTTTTAAGAACCCATATGTCTATCAACTTTTACTCCAGTGCAAACCACAATATAGCAAAATGCACATGTTTAATCATTTATTAAGCTGATTAGTCTTTGCAACACATTATTCTTATCATTCTTCCGTAGTGCAGCTAGGCTACTTCCGTTATGCTTTCCATTCCACAATCTAGAGTCTTAAAGAATTCAAATTCCTGCTGTGTGACCTTCAGAGTCGCCTGCTTCACAACCCATGTGAGCTGTCTAGAACCACACAGGTGCTTCACTCTGGTAACGTTATTTACAGGTGGCAAGGACAGCATATTTCTCCAGCAACATCTTTAGAGTTTGGCTTCCAATACCACTGACCATTCTCATGCGCTAAAGAGTCACAAGCATATTTTTACAATCACAATGATTGGCACCTTTCATGACACTTTTAAAGCCACCTGTGTTGAAAATCGTGCCCATGTCTCTAAGCAGCCATGTCTCAACACAGAAGATACTTCTCCAAAGCTCATGGGCACACCACACCAGAGACATGAACTCTCTTCAGCAAGATCACAGCCTCCAACATCTTTCAAGCAATTCCATCACATAAACCAAGCTGTTTGGGCTAGGACAAACATTCACAAGTTCCTGATCCAAAGAGACCATAAAGTCTACATACAAAGCCATACATAACCCATGAGTAGTCCATAAGTAGAATATCAGCAAAGGCTCCTGCATATAGAGCATGTGTGCTGCAATATTCCACACACCACAATGATGTATGCCATCCTTTTAAGAAAGCACTTGTCTACCAACTTTTACTCCAGTGCAAACCACAATATAGCAAAATGCACATGTTTAATCATTTATTAAGCTGATTAGTCTTTGCAATACATTATTCTTATCATTCTTCCGTAGTGCAGCTAGGCTACTTCCGTTATGCTTTCCATTCCACAATCTAGAGTCTTAAAGAATTCAAATTCCTGCTGTGTGACCTTCAGAGTCGCCTGCTTCACAACCCATGTGAGCTGTCTAGAACCACACAGGTGCTTCACTCTGGTAACGTTATTTACAGGTGGCAAGGGCAGCATATTTCTCCAGCAACATCTTTAGAGTTTGGCTTCCAATACCACTGACCATTCTCATGCGCTAAAGAGTCACAAGCATATTTTTACAATCACAATGATTGGCACCTTTCATGACACTTTTAAAGCCACCTGTGTTGAAAATCGTGCCCATGTCTCTAAGCAGCCATGTCTCAACACAGAAGATACTTCTCCAAAGCTCATGGGCACACCACACCAGAGACATGAACTCTCTTCAGCAAGATCACAGCCTCCAACATCTTTCAAGCAATTCCATCACATAAACCAAGCTGTTTGGGCTAGGACAAACATTCACAAGTTCCTGATCCAAAGAGACCATAAAGTCTACATACAAAGCCATACATAACCCATGAGTAGTCCATAAGTAGAATATCAGCAAAGGCTCCTGCATATAGAGCATGTGTGCTGCAATATTCCACACACCACAATGATGTATGCCATCCTTTTAAGAAAGCACTTGTCTACCAACTTTTACTCCAGTGCAAACCACAATATAGCAAAATGCACATGTTTAATCATTTATTAAGCTGATTAGTCTTTGCAATACATTATTCTTATCATTCTTCCGTAGTGCAGCTAGGCTACTTCCGTTATGCTTTCCATTCCACAATCTAGAGTCTTAAAGAATTCAAATTCCTGCTGTGTGACCTTCAGAGTCGCCTGCTTCACAACCCATGTGAGCTGTCTAGAACCACACAGGTGCTTCACTCTGGTAACGTTATTTACAGGTGGCAAGGGCAGCATATTTCTCCAGCAACATCTTTAGAGTTTGGCTTCCAATACCACTGACCATTCTCATGCGCTAAAGAGTCACAAGCATATTTTTACAATCACAATGATTGGCACCTTTCATGACACTTTTAAAGCCACCTGTGTTGAAAATCGTGCCCATGTCTCTAAGCAGCCATGTCTCAACACAGAAGATACTTCTCCAAAGCTCATGGGCACACCACACCAGAGACATGAACTCTCTTCAGCAAGATCACAGCCTCCAACATCTTTCAAGCAATTCCATCACATAAACCAAGCTGTTTGGGCTAGGACAAACATTCACAAGTTCCTGATCCAAAGAGACCATAAAGTCTACATACAAAGCCATACATAACCCATGAGTAGTCCATAAGTAGAATATCAGCAAAGGCTCCTGCATATAGAGCATGTGTGCTGCAATATTCCACACACCACAATGATGTATGCCATCCTTTTAAGAAAGCACTTGTCTACCAACTTTTACTCCAGTGCAAACCACAATATAGCAAAATGCACATGTTTAATCATTTATTAAGCTGATTAGTCTTTGCAATACATTATTCTTATCATTCTTCCGTAGTGCAGCTAGGCTACTTCCGTTATGCTTTCCATTCCACAATCTAGAGTCTTAAAGAATTCAAATTCCTGCTGTGTGACCTTCAGAGTCGCCTGCTTCACAACCCATGTGAGCTGTCTAGAAACACACAGGTGCTTCACTCTGGTAACGTTATTTACAGGTGGCAAGGGCAGCATATTTCTCCAGCAACATCTTTAGAGTTTGGCTTCCAATACCACTGACCATTCTCATGCGCTAAAGAGTCACAAGCATATTTTTACAATCACAATGATTGGCACCTTTCATGACACTTTTAAAGCCACCTGTGTTGAAAATCGTGCCCATGTCTCTAAGCAGCCATGTCTCAACACAGAAGATACTTCTCCAAAGCTCATGGGCACACCACACCAGAGACATGAACTCTCTTCAGCAAGATCACAGCCTCCAACATCTTTCAAGCAATTCCATCACATAAACCAAGCTGTTTGGGCTAGGACAAACATTCACAAGTTCCTGATCCAAAGAGACCATAAAGTCTACATACAAAGCCATAAATAACCCATGAATAGTCCATATACTGTTCACTAATTATATTTCTTATTACATTATATCCAGTCATCTTACAACAGTCCTCAGGACACGTATACTTCAAAAACGATAATAATTATCATTGGTCATTCTATAAAAAGAAGAAAATGTGAAATGTATTCTCACTATACCTGTTTAGAACAGTTTTGTATATGTCAAAACTCATTACAAAGGCACAGACTTTATCAAAATGACAAACTTTAGAGGTTAGAAAGTTAACACTATTTAATTTGTAAATGAACAAAAATGCACGAGTGTCGCTTTAATTTGAAAAACGAATTGTTTTGTCTTGATTTGTTGTCCCGTTGCCTTGGTAAAATGCCTATAGCCTAAGGGCACGGCCTCCTTTTGATTATTCTTTTATTAATCTACAAAATAAAACTTTTCAGTCACATAAACAGACACAGGGCAAGGTAAACTAAATAGCACACATAATTACAGACATATTTAAAATAATTGTACATTATCGTAACGTAATACAGATGAATAGCGCAGCCACGGGGGCGCATGGGTAAGTGGGGCATGCCCCATTGGACCGAGGCAAATTACCCATGAGGCCCCAGCGCGGCTCAGTTAAAAGATAGGTTTATGATGGTTAGGTTGTACAATTATTAAATACGTGTGTAATTGTTAGTATCATTTAGTTTAGCTTGCCTTGTGTCTGTTTATGTGACTGTACAGTCGTTGTCACTCCCGCCATGTTTGTGTCGCCATGTCATTAGACGTGTTCTTATATATCTTTTATGTGTAATTTAAATAAAAGGCGGAGTTTTCACATATCGACCGTGTGTGCAGCTGTTTTCCAGTGACTACAATCAAGTCCGTCTCCCTTTTAATTTGTAGATTTACAAAAACGCACGAGTGTCGCTTTAATTTGAAAAACGAATTGTTTTGTCTTGATTTGTTGTCCCGTTGCCTTGGTAAAATGCCTATAGCCTAAGGGCACGGCCTCCTTTTGATTATTCTTTTAATAATCTACAAAATAAAACATTTCAGTAACATAAACAGACACAGGGCAAGGTAAACTAAATGGCACACATAATTACAGACATATTTAAAATAATTGTACATTATCGTAACGTAATACAGATGAATAGCGCAGCCACGGGGGCGCATGGGTAAGTGGGGAATGCCCCATTGGACCGAGGCAAATTACCCATGAGGCCCCAGCGCGGCTCAGTTAAAAGATAGTTTTATGATGGTTAGGTTGTACAATTATTAAATACGTGTGTAATTGTTAGTATCATTTAGTTTAGCTTGCCTTGTGTCTGTTTATGTGACTGTACAGTCGTTGTCACTCCCGCCATGTGTGTGTCGCCATCTCATAACACCTGTTCATATAAGAGTTTTATGGGTAAATTCAACATCATTAAAAGCTCCTACTTGTTTACCCTGTGTGCTACCATATTCCACCAACCACAATTATGTCTGTTATTCTTTTAAGAACCCATATGTCTATCAACTTTTACTCCAGTGCAAACCACAATATAGCAAAATGCACATGTTTAATCATTTATTAAGCTGATTAGTCTTTGCAACACATTATTCTTATCATTCTTCCGTAGTGCAGCTAGGCTACTTCCGTTATGCTTTCCATTCCACAATCTAGAGTCTTAAAGAATTCAAATTCCTGCTGTGTGACCTTCAGAGTCGCCTGCTTCACAACCCATGTGAGCTGTCTAGAAACACACAGGTGCTTCACTCTGGTAACGTTATTTACAGGTGGCAAGGGCAGCATATTTCTCCAGCAACATCTTTAGAGTTTGGCTTCCAATACCACTGACCATTCTCATGCGCTAAAGAGTCACAAGCATATTTTTACAATCACAATGATTGGCACCTTTCATGACACTTTTAAAGCCACCTGTGTTGAAAATCGTGCCCATGTCTCTAAGCAGCCATGTCTCAACACAGAAGATACTTCTCCAAAGCTCATGGGCACACCACACCAGAGACATGAACTCTCTTCAGCAAGATCACAGCCTCCAACATCTTTCAAGCAATTCCATCACATAAACCAAGCTGTTTGGGCTAGGACAAACATTCACAAGTTCCTGATCCAAAGAGACCATAAAGTCTACATACAAAGCCATACATAACCCATGAGTAGTCCATAAGTAGAATATCAGCAAAGGCTCCTGCATATAGAGCATGTGTGCTGCAATATTCCACACACCACAATGATGTATGCCATCCTTTTAAGAAAGCACTTGTCTACCAACTTTTACTCCAGTGCAAACCACAATATAGCAAAATGCACATGTTTAATCATTTATTAAGCTGATTAGTCTTTGCAATACATTATTCTTATCATTCTTCCGTAGTGCAGCTAGGCTACTTCCGTTATGCTTTCCATTCCACAATCTAGAGTCTTAAAGAATTCAAATTCCTGCTGTGTGACCTTCAGAGTCGCCTGCTTCACAACCCATGTGAGCTGTCTAGAAACACACAGGTGCTTCACTCTGGTAACGTTATTTACAGGTGGCAAGGGCAGCATATTTCTCCAGCAACATCTTTAGAGTTTGGCTTCCAATACCACTGACCATTCTCATGCGCTAAAGAGTCACAAGCATATTTTTACAATCACAATGATTGGCACCTTTCATGACACTTTTAAAGCCACCTGTGTTGAAAATCGTGCCCATGTCTCTAAGCAGCCATGTCTCAACACAGAAGATACTTCTCCAAAGCTCATGGGCACACCACACCAGAGACATGAACTCTCTTCAGCAAGATCACAGCCTCCAACATCTTTCAAGCAATTCCATCACATAAACCAAGCTGTTTGGGCTAGGACAAACATTCACAAGTTCCTGATCCAAAGAGACCATAAAGTCTACATACAAAGCCATACATAACCCATGAGTAGTCCATAAGTAGAATATCAGCAAAGGCTCCTGCATATAGAGCATGTGTGCTGCAATATTCCACACACCACAATGATGTATGCCATCCTTTTAAGAAAGCACTTGTCTACCAACTTTTACTCCAGTGCAAACCACAATATAGCAAAATGCACATGTTTAATCATTTATTAAGCTGATTAGTCTTTGCAATACATTATTCTTATCATTCTTCCGTCGTGCAGCTAGGCTACTTCCGTTATGCTTTCCATTCCACAATCTAGAGTCTTAAAGAATTCAAATTCCTGCTGTGTGACCTTCAGAGTCGCCTGCTTCACAACCCATGTGAGCTGTCTAGAACCACACAGGTGCTTCACTCTGGTAACGTTATTTACAGGTGGCAAGGGCAGCATATTTCTCCAGCAACATCTTTAGAGTTTGGCTTCCAATACCACTGACCATTCTCATGCGCTAAAGAGTCACAAGCATATTTTTACAATCACAATGATTGGCACCTTTCATGACACTTTTAAAGCCACCTGTGTTGAAAATCGTGCCCATGTCTCTAAGCAGCCATGTCTCAACACAGAAGATACTTCTCCAAAGCTCATGGGCACACCACACCAGAGACATGAACTCTCTTCAGCAAGATCACAGCCTCCAACATCTTTCAAGCAATTCCATCACATAAACCAAGCTGTTTGGGCTAGGACAAACATTCACAAGTTCCTGATCCAAAGAGACCATAAAGTCTACATACAAAGCCATAAATAACCCATGAATAGTCCATATACTGTTCACTAATTATATTTCTTATTACATTATATCCAGTCATCTTACAACAGTCCTCAGGACACGTATACTTCAAAAACGATAATAATTATCATTGGTCATTCTATAAAAAGAAGAAAATGTGAAATGTATTCTCACTATACCTGTTTAGAACAGTTTTGTATATGTCAAAACTCATTACAAAGGCACAGACTTTATCAAAATGACAAACTTTAGAGGTTAGAAAGTTAACACTATTTAATTTGTAAATGAACAAAAATGCACGAGTGTCGCTTTAATTTGAAAAACGAATTGTTTTGTCTTGATTTGTTGTCCCGTTGCCTTGGTAAAATGCCTATAGCCTAAGGGCACGGCCTCCTTTTGATTATTCTTTTATTAATCTACAAAATAAAACTTTTCAGTCACATAAACAGACACAGGGCAAGGTAAACTAAATAGCACACATAATTACAGACATATTTAAAATAATTGTACATTATCGTAACGTAATACAGATGAATAGCGCAGCCACGGGGGCGCATGGGTAAGTGGGGCATGCCCCATTGGACCGAGGCAAATTACCCATGAGGCCCCAGCGCGGCTCAGTTAAAAGATAGGTTTATGATGGTTAGGTTGTACAATTATTAAATACGTGTGTAATTGTTAGTATCATTTAGTTTAGCTTGCCTTGTGTCTGTTTATGTGACTGTACAGTCGTTGTCACTCCCGCCATGTTTGTGTCGCCATGTCATTAGACGTATTCTTATATATCTTTTATGTGTAACTTAAATAAAAGGCGGAGTTTTCACTTATCGACCGTGTGTGCAGCTGTTTTCCAGTGACTACAATCAAGTCCGTCTCCCTTTTAATTTGTAGATTTACAAAAACGCACGAGTGTCGCTTTAATTTGAAAAACGAATTGTTTTGTCTTGATTTGTTGTCCCGTTGCCTTGGTAAAATGCCTATAGCCTAAGGGCACGGCCTCCTTTTGATTATTCTTTTAATAATCTACAAAATAAAACATTTCAGTAACATAAACAGACACAGGGCAAGGTAAACTAAATGGCACACATAATTACAGACATATTTAAAATAATTGTACATTATCGTAACGTAATACAGATGAATAGCGCAGCCACGGGGGCGCATGGGTAAGTGGGGAATGCCCCATTGGACCGAGGCAAATTACCCATGAGGCCCCAGCGCGGCTCAGTTAAAAGATAGTTTTATGATGGTTAGGTTGTACAATTATTAAATACGTGTGTAATTGTTAGTATCATTTAGTTTAGCTTGCCTTGTGTCTGTTTATGTGACTGTACAGTCGTTGTCACTCCCGCCATGTGTGTGTCGCCATCTCATAACACGTGTTCATATAAGAGTTTTATGGGTAAATTCAACATCATTAAAAGCTCCTACTTGTTTACCCTGTGTGCTACCATATTCCACCAACCACAATTATGTCTGTTATTCTTTTAAGAACCCATATGTCTATCAACTTTTACTCCAGTGCAAACCACAATATAGCAAAATGCACATGTTTAATCATTTATTAAGCTGATTAGTCTTTGCAACACATTATTCTTATCATTCTTCCGTAGTGCAGCTAGGCTACTTCCGTTATGCTTTCCATTCCACAATCTAGAGTCTTAAAGAATTCAAATTCCTGCTGTGTGACCTTCAGAGTCGCCTGCTTCACAACCCATGTGAGCTGTCTAGAACCACACAGGTGCTTCACTCTGGTAACGTTATTTACAGGTGGCAAGGGCAGCATATTTCTCCAGCAACATCTTTAGAGTTTGGCTTCCAATACCACTGACCATTCTCATGCGCTAAAGAGTCACAAGCATATTTTTACAATCACAATGATTGGCACCTTTCATGACACTTTTAAAGCCACCTGTGTTGAAAATCGTGCCCATGTCTCTAAGCAGCCATGTCTCAACACAGAAGATACTTCTCCAAAGCTCATGGGCACACCACACCAGAGACATGAACTCTCTTCAGCAAGATCACAGCCTCCAACATCTTTCAAGCAATTCCATCACATAAACCAAGCTGTTTGGGCTAGGACAAACATTCACAAGTTCCTGATCCAAAGAGACCATAAAGTCTACATACAAAGCCATACATAACCCATGAGTAGTCCATAAGTAGAATATCAGCAAAGGCTCCTGCATATAGAGCATGTGTGCTGCAATATTCCACACACCACAATGATGTATGCCATCCTTTTAAGAAAGCACTTGTCTACCAACTTTTACTCCAGTGCAAACCACAATATAGCAAAATGCACATGTTTAATCATTTATTAAGCTGATTAGTCTTTGCAATACATTATTCTTATCATTCTTCCGTCGTGCAGCTAGGCTACTTCCGTTATGCTTTCCATTCCACAATCTAGAGTCTTAAAGAATTCAAATTCCTGCTGTGTGACCTTCAGAGTCGCCTGCTTCACAACCCATGTGAGCTGTCTAGAACCACACAGGTGCTTCACTCTGGTAACGTTATTTACAGGTGGCAAGGGCAGCATATTTCTCCAGCAACATCTTTAGAGTTTGGCTTCCAATACCACTGACCATTCTCATGCGCTAAAGAGTCACAAGCATATTTTTACAATCACAATGATTGGCACCTTTCATGACACTTTTAAAGCCACCTGTGTTGAAAATCGTGCCCATGTCTCTAAGCAGCCATGTCTCAACACAGAAGATACTTCTCCAAAGCTCATGGGCACACCACACCAGAGACATGAACTCTCTTCAGCAAGATCACAGCCTCCAACATCTTTCAAGCAATTCCATCACATAAACCAAGCTGTTTGGGCTAGGACAAACATTCACAAGTTCCTGATCCAAAGAGACCATAAAGTCTACATACAAAGCCATAAATAACCCATGAATAGTCCATATACTGTTCACTAATTATATTTCTTATTACATTATATCCAGTCATCTTACAACAGTCCTCAGGACACGTATACTTCAAAAACGATAATAATTATCATTGGTCATTCTATAAAAAGAAGAAAATGTGAAATGTATTCTCACTATACCTGTTTAGAACAGTTTTGTATATGTCAAAACTCATTACAAAGGCACAGACTTTATCAAAATGACAAACTTTAGAGGTTAGAAAGTTAACACTATTTAATTTGTAAATGAACAAAAATGCACGAGTGTCGCTTTAATTTGAAAAACGAATTGTTTTGTCTTGATTTGTTGTCCCGTTGCCTTGGTAAAATGCCTATAGCCTAAGGGCACGGCCTCCTTTTGATTATTCTTTTATTAATCTACAAAATAAAACTTTTCAGTCACATAAACAGACACAGGGCAAGGTAAACTAAATAGCACACATAATTACAGACATATTTAAAATAATTGTACATTATCGTAACGTAATACAGATGAATAGCGCAGCCACGGGGGCGCATGGGTAAGTGGGGCATGCCCCATTGGACCGAGGCAAATTACCCATGAGGCCCCAGCGCGGCTCAGTTAAAAGATAGGTTTATGATGGTTAGGTTGTACAATTATTAAATACGTGTGTAATTGTTAGTATCATTTAGTTTAGCTTGCCTTGTGTCTGTTTATGTGACTGTACAGTCGTTGTCACTCCCGCCATGTTTGTGTCGCCATGTCATTAGACGTATTCTTATATATCTTTTATGTGTAACTTAAATAAAAGGCGGAGTTTTCACTTATCGACCGTGTGTGCAGCTGTTTTCCAGTGACTACAATCAAGTCCGTCTCCCTTTTAATTTGTAGATTTACAAAAACGCACGAGTGTCGCTTTAATTTGAAAAACGAATTGTTTTGTCTTGATTTGTTGTCCCGTTGCCTTGGTAAAATGCCTATAGCCTAAGGGCACGGCCTCCTTTTGATTATTCTTTTAATAATCTACAAAATAAAACATTTCAGTAACATAAACAGACACAGGGCAAGGTAAACTAAATGGCACACATAATTACAGACATATTTAAAATAATTGTACATTATCGTAACGTAATACAGATGAATAGCGCAGCCACGGGGGCGCATGGGTAAGTGGGGAATGCCCCATTGGACCGAGGCAAATTACCCATGAGGCCCCAGCGCGGCTCAGTTAAAAGATAGTTTTATGATGGTTAGGTTGTACAATTATTAAATACGTGTGTAATTGTTAGTATCATTTAGTTTAGCTTGCCTTGTGTCTGTTTATGTGACTGTACAGTCGTTGTCACTCCCGCCATGTGTGTGTCGCCATCTCATAACACGTGTTCATATAAGAGTTTTATGGGTAAATTCAACATCATTAAAAGCTCCTACTTGTTTACCCTGTGTGCTACCATATTCCACCAACCACAATTATGTCTGTTGTTCTTTTAAGAACCCATATGTCTATCAACTTTTACTCCAGTGCAAACCACAATATAGCAAAATGCACATGTTTAATCATTTATTAAGCTGATTAGTCTTTGCAACACATTATTCTTATCATTCTTCCGTCGTGCAGCTAGGCTACTTCCGTTATGCTTTCCATTCCACAATCTAGAGTCTTAAAGAATTCAAATTCCTGCTGTGTGACCTTCAGAGTCGCCTGCTTCACAACCCATGTGAGCTGTCTAGAACCACACAGGTGCTTCACTCTGGTAACGTTATTTACAGGTGGCAAGGGCAGCATATTTCTCCAGCAACATCTTTAGAGTTTGGCTTCCAATACCACTGACCATTCTCATGCGCTAAAGAGTCACAAGCATATTTTTACAATCACAATGATTGGCACCTTTCATGACACTTTTAAAGCCACCTGTGTTGAAAATCGTGCCCATGTCTCTAAGCAGCCATGTCTCAACACAGAAGATACTTCTCCAAAGCTCATGGGCACACCACACCAGAGACATGAACTCTCTTCAGCAAGATCACAGCCTCCAACATCTTTCAAGCAATTCCATCACATAAACCAAGCTGTTTGGGCTAGGACAAACATTCACAAGTTCCTGATCCAAAGAGACCATAAAGTCTACATACAAAGCCATACATAACCCATGAGTAGTCCATAAGTAGAATATCAGCAAAGGCTCCTGCATATAGAGCATGTGTGCTGCAATATTCCACACACCACAATGATGTATGCCATCCTTTTAAGAAAGCACTTGTCTACCAACTTTTACTCCAGTGCAAACCACAATATAGCAAAATGCACATGTTTAATCATTTATTAAGCTGATTAGTCTTTGCAATACATTATTCTTATCATTCTTCCGTAGTGCAGCTAGGCTACTTCCGTTATGCTTTCCATTCCACAATCTAGAGTCTTAAAGAATTCAAATTCCTGCTGTGTGACCTTCAGAGTCGCCTGCTTCACAACCCATGTGAGCTGTCTAGAACCACACAGGTGCTTCACTCTGGTAACGTTATTTACAGGTGGCAAGGGCAGCATATTTCTCCAGCAACATCTTTAGAGTTTGGCTTCCAATACCACTGACCATTCTCATGCGCTAAAGAGTCACAAGCATATTTTTACAATCACAATGATTGGCACCTTTCATGACACTTTTAAAGCCACCTGTGTTGAAAATCGTGCCCATGTCTCTAAGCAGCCATGTCTCAACACAGAAGATACTTCTCCAAAGCTCATGGGCACACCACACCAGAGACATGAACTCTCTTCAGCAAGATCACAGCCTCCAACATCTTTCAAGCAATTCCATCACATAAACCAAGCTGTTTGGGCTAGGACAAACATTCACAAGTTCCTGATCCAAAGAGACCATAAAGTCTACATACAAAGCCATACATAACCCATGAGTAGTCCATAAGTAGAATATCAGCAAAGGCTCCTGCATATAGAGCATGTGTGCTGCAATATTCCACACACCACAATGATGTATGCCATCCTTTTAAGAAAGCACTTGTCTACCAACTTTTACTCCAGTGCAAACCACAATATAGCAAAATGCACATGTTTAATCATTTATTAAGCTGATTAGTCTTTGCAATACATTATTCTTATCATTCTTCCGTAGTGCAGCTAGGCTACTTCCGTTATGCTTTCCATTCCACAATCTAGAGTCTTAAAGAATTCAAATTCCTGCTGTGTGACCTTCAGAGTCGCCTGCTTCACAACCCATGTGAGCTGTCTAGAACCACACAGGTGCTTCACTCTGGTAACGTTATTTACAGGTGGCAAGGGCAGCATATTTCTCCAGCAACATCTTTAGAGTTTGGCTTCCAATACCACTGACCATTCTCATGCGCTAAAGAGTCACAAGCATATTTTTACAATCACAATGATTGGCACCTTTCATGACACTTTTAAAGCCACCTGTGTTGAAAATCGTGCCCATGTCTCTAAGCAGCCATGTCTCAACACAGAAGATACTTCTCCAAAGCTCATGGGCACACCACACCAGAGACATGAACTCTCTTCAGCAAGATCACAGCCTCCAACATCTTTCAAGCAATTCCATCACATAAACCAAGCTGTTTGGGCTAGGACAAACATTCACAAGTTCCTGATCCAAAGAGACCATAAAGTCTACATACAAAGCCATACATAACCCATGAGTAGTCCATAAGTAGAATATCAGCAAAGGCTCCTGCATATAGAGCATGTGTGCTGCAATATTCCACACACCACAATGATGTATGCCATCCTTTTAAGAAAGCACTTGTCTACCAACTTTTACTCCAGTGCAAACCACAATATAGCAAAATGCACATGTTTAATCATTTATTAAGCTGATTAGTCTTTGCAATACATTATTCTTATCATTCTTCCGTAGTGCAGCTAGGCTACTTCCGTTATGCTTTCCATTCCACAATCTAGAGTCTTAAAGAATTCAAATTCCTGCTGTGTGACCTTCAGAGTCGCCTGCTTCACAACCCATGTGAGCTGTCTAGAAACACACAGGTGCTTCACTCTGGTAACGTTATTTACAGGTGGCAAGGGCAGCATATTTCTCCAGCAACATCTTTAGAGTTTGGCTTCCAATACCACTGACCATTCTCATGCGCTAAAGAGTCACAAGCATATTTTTACAATCACAATGATTGGCACCTTTCATGACACTTTTAAAGCCACCTGTGTTGAAAATCGTGCCCATGTCTCTAAGCAGCCATGTCTCAACACAGAAGATACTTCTCCAAAGCTCATGGGCACACCACACCAGAGACATGAACTCTCTTCAGCAAGATCACAGCCTCCAACATCTTTCAAGCAATTCCATCACATAAACCAAGCTGTTTGGGCTAGGACAAACATTCACAAGTTCCTGATCCAAAGAGACCATAAAGTCTACATACAAAGCCATACATAACCCATGAGTAGTCCATAAGTAGAATATCAGCAAAGGCTCCTGCATATAGAGCATGTGTGCTGCAATATTCCACACACCACAATGATGTATGCCATCCTTTTAAGAAAGCACTTGTCTACCAACTTTTACTCCAGTGCAAACCACAATATAGCAAAATGCACATGTTTAATCATTTATTAAGCTGATTAGTCTTTGCAATACATTATTCTTATCATTCTTCCGTAGTGCAGCTAGGCTACTTCCGTTATGCTTTCCATTCCACAATCTAGAGTCTTAAAGAATTCAAATTCCTGCTGTGTGACCTTCAGAGTCGCCTGCTTCACAACCCATGTGAGCTGTCTAGAACCACACAGGTGCTTCACTCTGGTAACGTTATTTACAGGTGGCAAGGGCAGCATATTTCTCCAGCAACATCTTTAGAGTTTGGCTTCCAATACCACTGACCATTCTCATGCGCTAAAGAGTCACAAGCATATTTTTACAATCACAATGATTGGCACCTTTCATGACACTTTTAAAGCCACCTGTGTTGAAAATCGTGCCCATGTCTCTAAGCAGCCATGTCTCAACACAGAAGATACTTCTCCAAAGCTCATGGGCACACCACACCAGAGACATGAACTCTCTTCAGCAAGATCACAGCCTCCAACATCTTTCAAGCAATTCCATCACATAAACCAAGCTGTTTGGGCTAGGACAAACATTCACAAGTTCCTGATCCAAAGAGACCATAAAGTCTACATACAAAGCCATACATAACCCATGAGTAGTCCATAAGTAGAATATCAGCAAAGGCTCCTGCATATAGAGCATGTGTGCTGCAATATTCCACACACCACAATGATGTATGCCATCCTTTTAAGAAAGCACTTGTCTACCAACTTTTACTCCAGTGCAAACCACAATATAGCAAAATGCACATGTTTAATCATTTATTAAGCTGATTAGTCTTTGCAATACATTATTCTTATCATTCTTCCGTAGTGCAGCTAGGCTACTTCCGTTATGCTTTCCATTCCACAATCTAGAGTCTTAAAGAATTCAAATTCCTGCTGTGTGACCTTCAGAGTCGCCTGCTTCACAACCCATGTGAGCTGTCTAGAAACACACAGGTGCTTCACTCTGGTAACGTTATTTACAGGTGGCAAGGGCAGCATATTTCTCCAGCAACATCTTTAGAGTTTGGCTTCCAATACCACTGACCATTCTCATGCGCTAAAGAGTCACAAGCATATTTTTACAATCACAATGATTGGCACCTTTCATGACACTTTTAAAGCCACCTGTGTTGAAAATCGTGCCCATGTCTCTAAGCAGCCATGTCTCAACACAGAAGATACTTCTCCAAAGCTCATGGGCACACCACACCAGAGACATGAACTCTCTTCAGCAAGATCACAGCCTCCAACATCTTTCAAGCAATTCCATCACATAAACCAAGCTGTTTGGGCTAGGACAAACATTCACAAGTTCCTGATCCAAAGAGACCATAAAGTCTACATACAAAGCCATACATAACCCATGAGTAGTCCATAAGTAGAATATCAGCAAAGGCTCCTGCATATAGAGCATGTGTGCTGCAATATTCCACACACCACAATGATGTATGCCATCCTTTTAAGAAAGCACTTGTCTACCAACTTTTACTCCAGTGCAAACCACAATATAGCAAAATGCACATGTTTAATCATTTATTAAGCTGATTAGTCTTTGCAATACATTATTCTTATCATTCTTCCGTCATGCAGCTAGGCTACTTCCGTTATGCTTTCCATTCCACAATCTAGAGTCTTAAAGAATTCAAATTCCTGCTGTGTGACCTTCAGAGTCGCCTGCTTCACAACCCATGTGAGCTGTCTAGAAACACACAGGTGCTTCACTCTGGTAACGTTATTTACAGGTGGCAAGGGCAGCATATTTCTCCAGCAACATCTTTAGAGTTTGGCTTCCAATACCACTGACCATTCTCATGCGCTAAAGAGTCACAAGCATATTTTTACAATCACAATGATTGGCACCTTTCATGACACTTTTAAAGCCACCTGTGTTGAAAATCGTGCCCATGTCTCTAAGCAGCCATGTCTCAACACAGAAGATACTTCTCCAAAGCTCATGGGCACACCACACCAGAGACATGAACTCTCTTCAGCAAGATCACAGCCTCCAACATCTTTCAAGCAATTCCATCACATAAACCAAGCTGTTTGGGCTAGGACAAACATTCACAAGTTCCTGATCCAAAGAGACCATAAAGTCTACATACAAAGCCATACATAACCCATGAGTAGTCCATAAGTAGAATATCAGCAAAGGCTCCTGCATATAGAGCATGTGTGCTGCAATATTCCACACACCACAATGATGTATGCCATCCTTTTAAGAAAGCACTTGTCTACCAACTTTTACTCCAGTGCAAACCACAATATAGCAAAATGCACATGTTTAATCATTTATTAAGCTGATTAGTCTTTGCAATACATTATTCTTATCATTCTTCCGTAGTGCAGCTAGGCTACTTCCGTTATGCTTTCCATTCCACAATCTAGAGTCTTAAAGAATTCAAATTCCTGCTGTGTGACCTTCAGAGTCGCCTGCTTCACAACCCATGTGAGCTGTCTAGAAACACACAGGTGCTTCACTCTGGTAACGTTATTTACAGGTGGCAAGGGCAGCATATTTCTCCAGCAACATCTTTAGAGTTTGGCTTCCAATACCACTGACCATTCTCATGCGCTAAAGAGTCACAAGCATATTTTTACAATCACAATGATTGGCACCTTTCATGACACTTTTAAAGCCACCTGTGTTGAAAATCGTGCCCATGTCTCTAAGCAGCCATGTCTCAACACAGAAGATACTTCTCCAAAGCTCATGGGCACACCACACCAGAGACATGAACTCTCTTCAGCAAGATCACAGCCTCCAACATCTTTCAAGCAATTCCATCACATAAACCAAGCTGTTTGGGCTAGGACAAACATTCACAAGTTCCTGATCCAAAGAGACCATAAAGTCTACATACAAAGCCATACATAACCCATGAGTAGTCCATAAGTAGAATATCAGCAAAGGCTCCTGCATATAGAGCATGTGTGCTGCAATATTCCACACACCACAATGATGTATGCCATCCTTTTAAGAAAGCACTTGTCTACCAACTTTTACTCCAGTGCAAACCACAATATAGCAAAATGCACATGTTTAATCATTTATTAAGCTGATTAGTCTTTGCAATACATTATTCTTATCATTCTTCCGTAGTGCAGCTAGGCTACTTCCGTTATGCTTTCCATTCCACAATCTAGAGTCTTAAAGAATTCAAATTCCTGCTGTGTGACCTTCAGAGTCACCTGCTTCACAACCCATGTGAGCTGTCTAGAAACACACAGGTGCTTCACTCTGGTAACGTTATTTACAGGTGGCAAGGGCAGCATATTTCTCCAGCAACATCTTTAGAGTTTGGCTTCCAATACCACTGACCATTCTCATGCGCTAAAGAGTCACAAGCATATTTTACAATCACAATGATTGGCACCTTTCATGACACTTTTAAAGCCACCTGTGTTGAAAATCGTGCCCATGTCTCTAAGCAGCCATGTCTCAACACAGAAGATACTTCTCCAAAGCTCATGGGCACACCACACCAGAGACATGAACTCTCTTCAGCAAGATCACAGCCTCCAACATCTTTCAAGCAATTCCATCACATAAACCAAGCTGTTTGGGCTAGGACAAACATTCACAAGTTCCTGATCCAAAGAGACCATAAAGTCTACATACAAAGCCATACATAACCCATGAGTAGTCCATAAGTAGAATATCAGCAAAGGCTCCTGCATATAGAGCATGTGTGCTGCAATATTCCACACACCACAATGATGTATGCCATCCTTTTAAGAAAGCACTTGTCTACCAACTTTTACTCCAGTGCAAACCACAATATAGCAAAATGCACATGTTTAATCATTTATTAAGCTGATTAGTCTTTGCAATACATTATTCTTATCATTCTTCCGTAGTGCAGCTAGGCTACTTCCGTTATGCTTTCCATTCCACAATCTAGAGTCTTAAAGAATTCAAATTCCTGCTGTGTGACCTTCAGAGTCGCCTGCTTCACAACCCATGTGAGCTGTCTAGAAACACACAGGTGCTTCACTCTGGTAACGTTATTTACAGGTGGCAAGGGCAGCATATTTCTCCAGCAACATCTTTAGAGTTTGGCTTCCAATACCACTGACCATTCTCATGCGCTAAAGAGTCACAAGCATATTTTTACAATCACAATGATTGGCACCTTTCATGACACTTTTAAAGCCACCTGTGTTGAAAATCGTGCCCATGTCTCTAAGCAGCCATGTCTCAACACAGAAGATACTTCTCCAAAGCTCATGGGCACACCACACCAGAGACATGAACTCTCTTCAGCAAGATCACAGCCTCCAACATCTTTCAAGCAATTCCATCACATAAACCAAGCTGTTTGGGCTAGGACAAACATTCACAAGTTCCTGATCCAAAGAGACCATAAAGTCTACATACAAAGCCATACATAACCCATGAGTAGTCCATAAGTAGAATATCAGCAAAGGCTCCTGCATATAGAGCATGTGTGCTGCAATATTCCACACACCACAATGATGTATGCCATCCTTTTAAGAAAGCACTTGTCTACCAACTTTTACTCCAGTGCAAACCACAATATAGCAAAATGCACATGTTTAATCATTTATTAAGCTGATTAGTCTTTGCAATACATTATTCTTATCATTCTTCCGTAGTGCAGCTAGGCTACTTCCGTTATGCTTTCCATTCCACAATCTAGAGTCTTAAAGAATTCAAATTCCTGCTGTGTGACCTTCAGAGTCGCCTGCTTCACAACCCATGTGAGCTGTCTAGAAACACACAGGTGCTTCACTCTGGTAACGTTATTTACAGGTGGCAAGGGCAGCATATTTCTCCAGCAACATCTTTAGAGTTTGGCTTCCAATACCACTGACCATTCTCATGCGCTAAAGAGTCACAAGCATATTTTTACAATCACAATGATTGGCACCTTTCATGACACTTTTAAAGCCACCTGTGTTGAAAATCGTGCCCATGTCTCTAAGCAGCCATGTCTCAACACAGAAGATACTTCTCCAAAGCTCATGGGCACACCACACCAGAGACATGAACTCTCTTCAGCAAGATCACAGCCTCCAACATCTTTCAAGCAATTCCATCACATAAACCAAGCTGTTTGGGCTAGGACAAACATTCACAAGTTCCTGATCCAAAGAGACCATAAAGTCTACATACAAAGCCATACATAACCCATGAGTAGTCCATAAGTAGAATATCAGCAAAGGCTCCTGCATATAGAGCATGTGTGCTGCAATATTCCACACACCACAATGATGTATGCCATCCTTTTAAGAAAGCACTTGTCTACCAACTTTTACTCCAGTGCAAACCACAATATAGCAAAATGCACATGTTTAATCATTTATTAAGCTGATTAGTCTTTGCAATACATTATTCTTATCATTCTTCCGTAGTGCAGCTAGGCTACTTCCGTTATGCTTTCCATTCCACAATCTAGAGTCTTAAAGAATTCAAATTCCTGCTGTGTGACCTTCAGAGTCACCTGCTTCACAACCCATGTGAGCTGTCTAGAAACACACAGGTGCTTCACTCTGGTAACGTTATTTACAGGTGGCAAGGGCAGCATATTTCTCCAGCAACATCTTTAGAGTTTGGCTTCCAATACCACTGACCATTCTCATGCGCTAAAGAGTCACAAGCATATTTTTACAATCACAATGATTGGCACCTTTCATGACACTTTTAAAGCCACCTGTGTTGAAAATCGTGCCCATGTCTCTAAGCAGCCATGTCTCAACACAGAAGATACTTCTCCAAAGCTCATGGGCACACCACACCAGAGACATGAACTCTCTTCAGCAAGATCACAGCCTCCAACATCTTTCAAGCAATTCCATCACATAAACCAAGCTGTTTGGGCTAGGACAAACATTCACAAGTTCCTGATCCAAAGAGACCATAAAGTCTACATACAAAGCCATACATAACCCATGAGTAGTCCATAAGTAGAATATCAGCAAAGGCTCCTGCATATAGAGCATGTGTGCTGCAATATTCCACACACCACAATGATGTATGCCATCCTTTTAAGAAAGCACTTGTCTACCAACTTTTACTCCAGTGCAAACCACAATATAGCAAAATGCACATGTTTAATCATTTATTAAGCTGATTAGTCTTTGCAATACATTATTCTTATCATTCTTCCGTAGTGCAGCTAGGCTACTTCCGTTATGCTTTCCATTCCACAATATAGAGTCTTAAAGAATTCAAATTCCTGCTGTGTGACCTTCAGAGTCACCTGCTTCACAACCCATGTGAGCTGTCTAGAAACACACAGGTGCTTCACTCTGGTAACGTTATTTACAGGTGGCAAGGGCAGCATATTTCTCCAGCAACATCTTTAGAGTTTGGCTTCCAATACCACTGACCATTCTCATGCGCTAAAGAGTCACAAGCATATTTTTACAATCACAATGATTGGCACCTTTCATGACACTTTTAAAGCCACCTGTGTTGAAAATCGTGCCCATGTCTCTAAGCAGCCATGTCTCAACACAGAAGATACTTCTCCAAAGCTCATGGGCACACCACACCAGAGACATGAACTCTCTTCAGCAAGATCACAGCCTCCAACATCTTTCAAGCAATTCCATCACATAAACCAAGCTGTTTGGGCTAGGACAAACATTCACAAGTTCCTGATCCAAAGAGACCATAAAGTCTACATACAAAGCCATACATAACCCATGAGTAGTCCATAAGTAGAATATCAGCAAAGGCTCCTGCATATAGAGCATGTGTGCTGCAATATTCCACACACCACAATGATGTATGCCATCCTTTTAAGAAAGCACTTGTCTACCAACTTTTACTCCAGTGCAAACCACAATATAGCAAAATGCACATGTTTAATCATTTATTAAGCTGATTAGTCTTTGCAATACATTATTCTTATCATTCTTCCGTAGTGCAGCTAGGCTACTTCCGTTATGCTTTCCATTCCACAATCTAGAGTCTTAAAGAATTCAAATTCCTGCTGTGTGACCTTCAGAGTCGCCTGCTTCACAACCCATGTGAGCTGTCTAGAAACACACAGGTGCTTCACTCTGGTAACGTTATTTACAGGTGGCAAGGGCAGCATATTTCTCCAGCAACATCTTTAGAGTTTGGCTTCCAATACCACTGACCATTCTCATGCGCTAAAGAGTCACAAGCATATTTTTACAATCACAATGATTGGCACCTTTCATGACACTTTTAAAGCCACCTGTGTTGAAAATCGTGCCCATGTCTCTAAGCAGCCATGTCTCAACACAGAAGATACTTCTCCAAAGCTCATGGGCACACCACACCAGAGACATGAACTCTCTTCAGCAAGATCACAGCCTCCAACATCTTTCAAGCAATTCCATCACATAAACCAAGCTGTTTGGGCTAGGACAAACATTCACAAGTTCCTGATCCAAAGAGACCATAAAGTCTACATACAAAGCCATAAATAACCCATGAATAGTCCATATACTGTTCACTAATTATATTTCTTATTACATTATATCCAGTCATCTTACAACAGTCCTCAGGACACGTATACTTCAAAAACGATAATAATTATCATTGGTCATTCTATAAAAAGAAGAAAATGTGAAATGTATTCTCACTATACCTGTTTAGAACAGTTTTGTATATGTCAAAACTCATTTCAAAGGCACAGACTTTATCAAAATGACAAACTTTAGAGGTTAGAAAGTTAACACTATTTAATTTGTAAATGAACAAAAATGCACGAGTGTCGCTTTAATTTGAAAAACGAATTGTTTTGTCTTGATTTGTTGTCCCGTTGCCTTGGTAAAATGCCTATAGCCTAAGGGCACGGCCTCCTTTTGATTATTCTTTTATTAATCTACAAAATAAAACTTTTCAGTCACATAAACAGACACAGGGCAAGGTAAACTAAATAGCACACATAATTACAGACATATTTAAAATAATTGTACATTATCGTAACGTAATACAGATGAATAGCGCAGCCACGGGGGCGCATGGGTAAGTGGGGAATGCCCCATTGGACCGAGGCAAATTACCCATGAGGCCCCAGCGCGGCTCAGTTAAAAGATAGTTTTATGATGGTTAGGTTGTACAATTATTAAATACGTGTGTAATTGTTAGTATCATTTAGTTTAGCTTGCCTTGTGTCTGTTTATGTGACTGTACAGTCGTTGTCACTCCCGCCTTGTGTGTGTCGCCATCTCATATAACACCTGTTCATATAAGAGTTTTATGGGTAAATTCAACATCATTAAAAGCTCCTACTTGTTTACCCTGTGTGCTACCATATTCCACCAACCACAATTATGTCTGTTATTCTTTTAAGAACCCATATGTCTATCAACTTTTACTCCAGTGCAAACCACAATATAGCAAAATGCACATGTTTAATCATTTATTAAGCTGATTAGTCTTTGCAACACATTATTCTTATCATTCTTCCGTAGTGCAGCTAGGCTACTTCCGTTATGCTTTCCATTCCACAATCTAGAGTCTTAAAGAATTCAAATTCCTGCTGTGTGACCTTCAGAGTCGCCTGCTTCACAACCCATGTGAGCTGTCTAGAACCACACAGGTGCTTCACTCTGGTAACGTTATTTACAGGTGGCAAGGGCAGCATATTTCTCCAGCAACATCTTTAGAGTTTGGCTTCCAATACCACTGACCATTCTCATGCGCTAAAGAGTCACAAGCATATTTTTACAATCACAATGATTGGCACCTTTCATGACACTTTTAAAGCCACCTGTGTTGAAAATCGTGCCCATGTCTCTAAGCAGCCATGTCTCAACACAGAAGATACTTCTCCAAAGCTCATGGGCACACCACACCAGAGACATGAACTCTCTTCAGCAAGATCACAGCCTCCAACATCTTTCAAGCAATTCCATCACATAAACCAAGCTGTTTGGGCTAGGACAAACATTCACAAGTTCCTGATCCAAAGAGACCATAAAGTCTACATACAAAGCCATACATAACCCATGAGTAGTCCATAAGTAGAATATCAGCAAAGGCTCCTGCATATAGAGCATGTGTGCTGCAATATTCCACACACCACAATGATGTATGCCATCCTTTTAAGAAAGCACTTGTCTACCAACTTTTACTCCAGTGCAAACCACAATATAGCAAAATGCACATGTTTAATCATTTATTAAGCTGATTAGTCTTTGCAATACATTATTCTTATCATTCTTCCGTAGTGCAGCTAGGCTACTTCCGTTATGCTTTCCATTCCACAATCTAGAGTCTTAAAGAATTCAAATTCCTGCTGTGTGACCTTCAGAGTCACCTGCTTCACAACCCATGTGAGCTGTCTAGAAACACACAGGTGCTTCACTCTGGTAACGTTATTTACAGGTGGCAAGGGCAGCATATTTCTCCAGCAACATCTTTAGAGTTTGGCTTCCAATACCACTGACCATTCTCATGCGCTAAAGAGTCACAAGCATATTTTTACAATCACAATGATTGGCACCTTTCATGACACTTTTAAAGCCACCTGTGTTGAAAATCGTGCCCATGTCTCTAAGCAGCCATGTCTCAACACAGAAGATACTTCTCCAAAGCTCATGGGCACACCACACCAGAGACATGAACTCTCTTCAGCAAGATCACAGCCTCCAACATCTTTCAAGCAATTCCATCACATAAACCAAGCTGTTTGGGCTAGGACAAACATTCACAAGTTCCTGATCCAAAGAGACCATAAAGTCTACATACAAAGCCATACATAACCCATGAGTAGTCCATAAGTAGAATATCAGCAAAGGCTCCTGCATATAGAGCATGTGTGCTGCAATATTCCACACACCACAATGATGTATGCCATCCTTTTAAGAAAGCACTTGTCTACCAACTTTTACTCCAGTGCAAACCACAATATAGCAAAATGCACATGTTTAATCATTTATTAAGCTGATTAGTCTTTGCAATACATTATTCTTATCATTCTTCCGTAGTGCAGCTAGGCTACTTCCGTTATGCTTTCCATTCCACAATCTAGAGTCTTAAAGAATTCAAATTCCTGCTGTGTGACCTTCAGAGTCGCCTGCTTCACAACCCATGTGAGCTGTCTAGAAACACACAGGTGCTTCACTCTGGTAACGTTATTTACAGGTGGCAAGGGCAGCATATTTCTCCAGCAACATCTTTAGAGTTTGGCTTCCAATACCACTGACCATTCTCATGCGCTAAAGAGTCACAAGCATATTTTTACAATCACAATGATTGGCACCTTTCATGACACTTTTAAAGCCACCTGTGTTGAAAATCGTGCCCATGTCTCTAAGCAGCCATGTCTCAACACAGAAGATACTTCTCCAAAGCTCATGGGCACACCACACCAGAGACATGAACTCTCTTCAGCAAGATCACAGCCTCCAACATCTTTCAAGCAATTCCATCACATAAACCAAGCTGTTTGGGCTAGGACAAACATTCACAAGTTCCTGATCCAAAGAGACCATAAAGTCTACATACAAAGCCATACATAACCCATGAGTAGTCCATAAGTAGAATATCAGCAAAGGCTCCTGCATATAGAGCATGTGTGCTGCAATATTCCACACACCACAATGATGTATGCCATCCTTTTAAGAAAGCACTTGTCTACCAACTTTTACTCCAGTGCAAACCACAATATAGCAAAATGCACATGTTTAATCATTTATTAAGCTGATTAGTCTTTGCAATACATTATTCTTATCATTCTTCCGTAGTGCAGCTAGGCTACTTCCGTTATGCTTTCCATTCCACAATCTAGAGTCTTAAAGAATTCAAATTCCTGCTGTGTGACCTTCAGAGTCACCTGCTTCACAACCCATGTGAGCTGTCTAGAAACACACAGGTGCTTCACTCTGGTAACGTTATTTACAGGTGGCAAGGGCAGCATATTTCTCCAGCAACATCTTTAGAGTTTGGCTTCCAATACCACTGACCATTCTCATGCGCTAAAGAGTCACAAGCATATTTTTACAATCACAATGATTGGCACCTTTCATGACACTTTTAAAGCCACCTGTGTTGAAAATCGTGCCCATGTCTCTAAGCAGCCATGTCTCAACACAGAAGATACTTCTCCAAAGCTCATGGGCACACCACACCAGAGACATGAACTCTCTTCAGCAAGATCACAGCCTCCAACATCTTTCAAGCAATTCCATCACATAAACCAAGCTGTTTGGGCTAGGACAAACATTCACAAGTTCCTGATCCAAAGAGACCATAAAGTCTACATACAAAGCCATACATAACCCATGAGTAGTCCATAAGTAGAATATCAGCAAAGGCTCCTGCATATAGAGCATGTGTGCTGCAATATTCCACACACCACAATGATGTATGCCATCCTTTTAAGAAAGCACTTGTCTACCAACTTTTACTCCAGTGCAAACCACAATATAGCAAAATGCACATGTTTAATCATTTATTAAGCTGATTAGTCTTTGCAATACATTATTCTTATCATTCTTCCGTAGTGCAGCTAGGCTACTTCCGTTATGCTTTCCATTCCACAATCTAGAGTCTTAAAGAATTCAAATTCCTGCTGTGTGACCTTCAGAGTCGCCTGCTTCACAACCCATGTGAGCTGTCTAGAAACACACAGGTGCTTCACTCTGGTAACGTTATTTACAGGTGGCAAGGGCAGCATATTTCTCCAGCAACATCTTTAGAGTTTGGCTTCCAATACCACTGACCATTCTCATGCGCTAAAGAGTCACAAGCATATTTTTACAATCACAATGATTGGCACCTTTCATGACACTTTTAAAGCCACCTGTGTTGAAAATCGTGCCCATGTCTCTAAGCAGCCATGTCTCAACACAGAAGATACTTCTCCAAAGCTCATGGGCACACCACACCAGAGACATGAACTCTCTTCAGCAAGATCACAGCCTCCAACATCTTTCAAGCAATTCCATCACATAAACCAAGCTGTTTGGGCTAGGACAAACATTCACAAGTTCCTGATCCAAAGAGACCATAAAGTCTACATACAAAGCCATACATAACCCATGAGTAGTCCATAAGTAGAATATCAGCAAAGGCTCCTGCATATAGAGCATGTGTGCTGCAATATTCCACACACCACAATGATGTATGCCATCCTTTTAAGAAAGCACTTGTCTACCAACTTTTACTCCAGTGCAAACCACAATATAGCAAAATGCACATGTTTAATCATTTATTAAGCTGATTAGTCTTTGCAATACATTATTCTTATCATTCTTCCGTAGTGCAGCTAGGCTACTTCCGTTATGCTTTCCATTCCACAATCTAGAGTCTTAAAGAATTCAAATTCCTGCTGTGTGACCTTCAGAGTCGCCTGCTTCACAACCCATGTGAGCTGTCTAGAACCACACAGGTGCTTCACTCTGGTAACGTTATTTACAGGTGGCAAGGGCAGCATATTTCTCCAGCAACATCTTTAGAGTTTGGCTTCCAATACCACTGACCATTCTCATGCGCTAAAGAGTCACAAGCATATTTTTACAATCACAATGATTGGCACCTTTCATGACACTTTTAAAGCCACCTGTGTTGAAAATCGTGCCCATGTCTCTAAGCAGCCATGTCTCAACACAGAAGATACTTCTCCAAAGCTCATGGGCACACCACACCAGAGACATGAACTCTCTTCAGCAAGATCACAGCCTCCAACATCTTTCAAGCAATTCCATCACATAAACCAAGCTGTTTGGGCTAGGACAAACATTCACAAGTTCCTGATCCAAAGAGACCATAAAGTCTACATACAAAGCCATACATAACCCATGAGTAGTCCATAAGTAGAATATCAGCAAAGGCTCCTGCATATAGAGCATGTGTGCTGCAATATTCCACACACCACAATGATGTATGCCATCCTTTTAAGAAAGCACTTGTCTACCAACTTTTACTCCAGTGCAAACCACAATATAGCAAAATGCACATGTTTAATCATTTATTAAGCTGATTAGTCTTTGCAATACATTATTCTTATCATTCTTCCGTAGTGCAGCTAGGCTACTTCCGTTATGCTTTCCATTCCACAATCTAGAGTCTTAAAGAATTCAAATTCCTGCTGTGTGACCTTCAGAGTCGCCTGCTTCACAACCCATGTGAGCTGTCTAGAAACACACAGGTGCTTCACTCTGGTAACGTTATTTACAGGTGGCAAGGGCAGCATATTTCTCCAGCAACATCTTTAGAGTTTGGCTTCCAATACCACTGACCATTCTCATGCGCTAAAGAGTCACAAGCATATTTTTACAATCACAATGATTGGCACCTTTCATGACACTTTTAAAGCCACCTGTGTTGAAAATCGTGCCCATGTCTCTAAGCAGCCATGTCTCAACACAGAAGATACTTCTCCAAAGCTCATGGGCACACCACACCAGAGACATGAACTCTCTTCAGCAAGATCACAGCCTCCAACATCTTTCAAGCAATTCCATCACATAAACCAAGCTGTTTGGGCTAGGACAAACATTCACAAGTTCCTGATCCAAAGAGACCATAAAGTCTACATACAAAGCCATACATAACCCATGAGTAGTCCATAAGTAGAATATCAGCAAAGGCTCCTGCATATAGAGCATGTGTGCTGCAATATTCCACACACCACAATGATGTATGCCATCCTTTTAAGAAAGCACTTGTCTACCAACTTTTACTCCAGTGCAAACCACAATATAGCAAAATGCACATGTTTAATCATTTATTAAGCTGATTAGTCTTTGCAATACATTATTCTTATCATTCTTCCGTAGTGCAGCTAGGCTACTTCCGTTATGCTTTCCATTCCACAATCTAGAGTCTTAAAGAATTCAAATTCCTGCTGTGTGACCTTCAGAGTCGCCTGCTTCACAACCCATGTGAGCTGTCTAGAACCACACAGGTGCTTCACTCTGGTAACGTTATTTACAGGTGGCAAGGGCAGCATATTTCTCCAGCAACATCTTTAGAGTTTGGCTTCCAATACCACTGACCATTCTCATGCGCTAAAGAGTCACAAGCATATTTTTACAATCACAATGATTGGCACCTTTCATGACACTTTTAAAGCCACCTGTGTTGAAAATCGTGCCCATGTCTCTAAGCAGCCATGTCTCAACACAGAAGATACTTCTCCAAAGCTCATGGGCACACCACACCAGAGACATGAACTCTCTTCAGCAAGATCACAGCCTCCAACATCTTTCAAGCAATTCCATCACATAAACCAAGCTGTTTGGGCTAGGACAAACATTCACAAGTTCCTGATCCAAAGAGACCATAAAGTCTACATACAAAGCCATACATAACCCATGAGTAGTCCATAAGTAGAATATCAGCAAAGGCTCCTGCATATAGAGCATGTGTGCTGCAATATTCCACACACCACAATGATGTATGCCATCCTTTTAAGAAAGCACTTGTCTACCAACTTTTACTCCAGTGCAAACCACAATATAGCAAAATGCACATGTTTAATCATTTATTAAGCTGATTAGTCTTTGCAATACATTATTCTTATCATTCTTCCGTAGTGCAGCTAGGCTACTTCCGTTATGCTTTCCATTCCACAATATAGAGTCTTAAAGAATTCAAATTCCTGCTGTGTGACCTTCAGAGTCACCTGCTTCACAACCCATGTGAGCTGTCTAGAAACACACAGGTGCTTCACTCTGGTAACGTTATTTACAGGTGGCAAGGGCAGCATATTTCTCCAGCAACATCTTTAGAGTTTGGCTTCCAATACCACTGACCATTCTCATGCGCTAAAGAGTCACAAGCATATTTTTACAATCACAATGATTGGCACCTTTCATGACACTTTTAAAGCCACCTGTGTTGAAAATCGTGCCCATGTCTCTAAGCAGCCATGTCTCAACACAGAAGATACTTCTCCAAAGCTCATGGGCACACCACACCAGAGACATGAACTCTCTTCAGCAAGATCACAGCCTCCAACATCTTTCAAGCAATTCCATCACATAAACCAAGCTGTTTGGGCTAGGACAAACATTCACAAGTTCCTGATCCAAAGAGACCATAAAGTCTACATACAAAGCCATACATAACCCATGAGTAGTCCATAAGTAGAATATCAGCAAAGGCTCCTGCATATAGAGCATGTGTGCTGCAATATTCCACACACCACAATGATGTATGCCATCCTTTTAAGAAAGCACTTGTCTACCAACTTTTACTCCAGTGCAAACCACAATATAGCAAAATGCACATGTTTAATCATTTATTAAGCTGATTAGTCTTTGCAATACATTATTCTTATCATTCTTCCGTAGTGCAGCTAGGCTACTTCCGTTATGCTTTCCATTCCACAATCTAGAGTCTTAAAGAATTCAAATTCCTGCTGTGTGACCTTCAGAGTCGCCTGCTTCACAACCCATGTGAGCTGTCTAGAAACACACAGGTGCTTCACTCTGGTAACGTTATTTACAGGTGGCAAGGGCAGCATATTTCTCCAGCAACATCTTTAGAGTTTGGCTTCCAATACCACTGACCATTCTCATGCGCTAAAGAGTCACAAGCATATTTTTACAATCACAATGATTGGCACCTTTCATGACACTTTTAAAGCCACCTGTGTTGAAAATCGTGCCCATGTCTCTAAGCAGCCATGTCTCAACACAGAAGATACTTCTCCAAAGCTCATGGGCACACCACACCAGAGACATGAACTCTCTTCAGCAAGATCACAGCCTCCAACATCTTTCAAGCAATTCCATCACATAAACCAAGCTGTTTGGGCTAGGACAAACATTCACAAGTTCCTGATCCAAAGAGACCATAAAGTCTACATACAAAGCCATACATAACCCATGAGTAGTCCATAAGTAGAATATCAGCAAAGGCTCCTGCATATAGAGCATGTGTGCTGCAATATTCCACACACCACAATGATGTATGCCATCCTTTTAAGAAAGCACTTGTCTACCAACTTTTACTCCAGTGCAAACCACAATATAGCAAAATGCACATGTTTAATCATTTATTAAGCTGATTAGTCTTTGCAATACATTATTCTTATCATTCTTCCGTAGTGCAGCTAGGCTACTTCCGTTATGCTTTCCATTCCACAATCTAGAGTCTTAAAGAATTCAAATTCCTGCTGTGTGACCTTCAGAGTCGCCTGCTTCACAACCCATGTGAGCTGTCTAGAACCACACAGGTGCTTCACTCTGGTAACGTTATTTACAGGTGGCAAGGGCAGCATATTTCTCCAGCAACATCTTTAGAGTTTGGCTTCCAATACCACTGACCATTCTCATGCGCTAAAGAGTCACAAGCATATTTTTACAATCACAATGATTGGCACCTTTCATGACACTTTTAAAGCCACCTGTGTTGAAAATCGTGCCCATGTCTCTAAGCAGCCATGTCTCAACACAGAAGATACTTCTCCAAAGCTCATGGGCACACCACACCAGAGACATGAACTCTCTTCAGCAAGATCACAGCCTCCAACATCTTTCAAGCAATTCCATCACATAAACCAAGCTGTTTGGGCTAGGACAAACATTCACAAGTTCCTGATCCAAAGAGACCATAAAGTCTACATACAAAGCCATAAATAACCCATGAATAGTCCATATACTGTTCACTAATTATATTTCTTATTACATTATATCCAGTCATCTTACAACAGTCCTCAGGACACGTATACTTCAAAAACGATAATAATTATCATTGGTCATTCTATAAAAAGAAGAAAATGTGAAATGTATTCTCACTATACCTGTTTAGAACAGTTTTGTATATGTCAAAACTCATTTCAAAGGCACAGACTTTATCAAAATGACAAACTTTAGAGGTTAGAAAGTTAACACTATTTAATTTGTAAATGAACAAAAATGCACGAGTGTCGCTTTAATTTGAAAAACGAATTGTTTTGTCTTGATTTGTTGTCCCGTTGCCTTGGTAAAATGCCTATAGCCTAAGGGCACGGCCTCCTTTTGATTATTCTTTTATTAATCTACAAAATAAAACTTTTCAGTAACATAAACAGACACAGGGCAAGGTAAACTAAATAGCACACATAATTACAGACATATTTAAAATAATTGTACATTATCGTAACGTAATACAGATGAATAGCGCAGCCACGGGGGCGCATGGGTAAGTGGGGAATGCCCCATTGGACCGAGGCAAATTACCCATGAGGCCCCAGCGCGGCTCAGTTAAAAGATAGGTTTATGATGGTTAGGTTGTACAATTATTAAATACGTGTGTAATTGTTAGTATCATTTAGTTTAGCTTGCCTTGTGTCTGTTTATGTGACTGTACAGTCGTTGTCACTCCCGCCATGTTTGTGTCGCCATGTCATTAAACGTGTTCTTATATATCTTTTATGTGTAATTTAAATAAAAGGCGGAGTTTTCACATATCGACCGTGTGTGCAGCTGTTTTCCAGTGACTACAATCAAGTCCGTCTCCCTTTTAATTTGTAGATTTACAAAAATGCACGAGTGTCGCTTTAATTTGAAAAACTAATTGTTTTGACTTGATTTGTTGTCCCGTTGCCTTGGTAAAATGCCTATAGCCTAAGGGCACGGCCTCCTTTTGATTATTCTTTTAATAATCTACAAAATAAAACATTTCAGTAACATAAACAGACACAGGGCAAGGTAAACTAAATGGCACACATAATTACAGACATATTTAAAATAATTGTACATTATCGTAACGTAATACAGATGAATAGCGCAGCCACGGGGGCGCATGGGTAAGTGGGGAATGCCCCATTGGACCGAGGCAAATTACCCATGAGGCCCCAGCGCGGCTCAGTTAAAAGATAGTTTTATGATGGTTAGGTTGTACAATTATTAAATACGTGTGTAATTGTTAGTATCATTTAGTTTAGCTTGCCTTGTGTCTGTTTATGTGACTGTACAGTCGTTGTCACTCCCGCCTTGTGTGTGTCGCCATCTCATATAACACCTGTTCATATAAGAGTTTTATGGGTAAATTCAACATCATTAAAAGCTCCTACTTGTTTACCCTGTGTGCTACCATATTCCACCAACCACAATTATGTCTGTTATTCTTTTAAGAACCCATATGTCTATCAACTTTTACTCCAGTGCAAACCACAATATAGCAAAATGCACATGTTTAATCATTTATTAAGCTGATTAGTCTTTGCAACACATTATTCTTATCATTCTTCCGTAGTGCAGCTAGGCTACTTCCGTTATGCTTTCCATTCCACAATCTAGAGTCTTAAAGAATTCAAATTCCTGCTGTGTGACCTTCAGAGTCGCCTGCTTCACAACCCATGTGAGCTGTCTAGAACCACACAGGTGCTTCACTCTGGTAACGTTATTTACAGGTGGCAAGGGCAGCATATTTCTCCAGCAACATCTTTAGAGTTTGGCTTCCAATACCACTGACCATTCTCATGCGCTAAAGAGTCACAAGCATATTTTTACAATCACAATGATTGGCACCTTTCATGACACTTTTAAAGCCACCTGTGTTGAAAATCGTGCCCATGTCTCTAAGCAGCCATGTCTCAACACAGAAGATACTTCTCCAAAGCTCATGGGCACACCACACCAGAGACATGAACTCTCTTCAGCAAGATCACAGCCTCCAACATCTTTCAAGCAATTCCATCACATAAACCAAGCTGTTTGGGCTAGGACAAACATTCACAAGTTCCTGATCCAAAGAGACCATAAAGTCTACATACAAAGCCATACATAACCCATGAGTAGTCCATAAGTAGAATATCAGCAAAGGCTCCTGCATATAGAGCATGTGTGCTGCAATATTCCACACACCACAATGATGTATGCCATCCTTTTAAGAAAGCACTTGTCTACCAACTTTTACTCCAGTGCAAACCACAATATAGCAAAATGCACATGTTTAATCATTTATTAAGCTGATTAGTCTTTGCAATACATTATTCTTATCATTCTTCCGTAGTGCAGCTAGGCTACTTCCGTTATGCTTTCCATTCCACAATCTAGAGTCTTAAAGAATTCAAATTCCTGCTGTGTGACCTTCAGAGTCGCCTGCTTCACAACCCATGTGAGCTGTCTAGAAACACACAGGTGCTTCACTCTGGTAACGTTATTTACAGGTGGCAAGGGCAGCATATTTCTCCAGCAACATCTTTAGAGTTTGGCTTCCAATACCACTGACCATTCTCATGCGCTAAAGAGTCACAAGCATATTTTTACAATCACAATGATTGGCACCTTTCATGACACTTTTAAAGCCACCTGTGTTGAAAATCGTGCCCATGTCTCTAAGCAGCCATGTCTCAACACAGAAGATACTTCTCCAAAGCTCATGGGCACACCACACCAGAGACATGAACTCTCTTCAGCAAGATCACAGCCTCCAACATCTTTCAAGCAATTCCATCACATAAACCAAGCTGTTTGGGCTAGGACAAACATTCACAAGTTCCTGATCCAAAGAGACCATAAAGTCTACATACAAAGCCATACATAACCCATGAGTAGTCCATAAGTAGAATATCAGCAAAGGCTCCTGCATATAGAGCATGTGTGCTGCAATATTCCACACACCACAATGATGTATGCCATCCTTTTAAGAAAGCACTTGTCTACCAACTTTTACTCCAGTGCAAACCACAATATAGCAAAATGCACATGTTTAATCATTTATTAAGCTGATTAGTCTTTGCAATACATTATTCTTATCATTCTTCCGTAGTGCAGCTAGGCTACTTCCGTTATGCTTTCCATTCCACAATCTAGAGTCTTAAAGAATTCAAATTCCTGCTGTGTGACCTTCAGAGTCGCCTGCTTCACAACCCATGTGAGCTGTCTAGAAACACACAGGTGCTTCACTCTGGTAACGTTATTTACAGGTGGCAAGGGCAGCATATTTCTCCAGCAACATCTTTAGAGTTTGGCTTCCAATACCACTGACCATTCTCATGCGCTAAAGAGTCACAAGCATATTTTTACAATCACAATGATTGGCACCTTTCATGACACTTTTAAAGCCACCTGTGTTGAAAATCGTGCCCATGTCTCTAAGCAGCCATGTCTCAACACAGAAGATACTTCTCCAAAGCTCATGGGCACACCACACCAGAGACATGAACTCTCTTCAGCAAGATCACAGCCTCCAACATCTTTCAAGCAATTCCATCACATAAACCAAGCTGTTTGGGCTAGGACAAACATTCACAAGTTCCTGATCCAAAGAGACCATAAAGTCTACATACAAAGCCATACATAACCCATGAGTAGTCCATAAGTAGAATATCAGCAAAGGCTCCTGCATATAGAGCATGTGTGCTGCAATATTCCACACACCACAATGATGTATGCCATCCTTTTAAGAAAGCACTTGTCTACCAACTTTTACTCCAGTGCAAACCACAATATAGCAAAATGCACATGTTTAATCATTTATTAAGCTGATTAGTCTTTGCAATACATTATTCTTATCATTCTTCCGTAGTGCAGCTAGGCTACTTCCGTTATGCTTTCCATTCCACAATCTAGAGTCTTAAAGAATTCAAATTCCTGCTGTGTGACCTTCAGAGTCGCCTGCTTCACAACCCATGTGAGCTGTCTAGAAACACACAGGTGCTTCACTCTGGTAACGTTATTTACAGGTGGCAAGGGCAGCATATTTCTCCAGCAACATCTTTAGAGTTTGGCTTCCAATACCACTGACCATTCTCATGCGCTAAAGAGTCACAAGCATATTTTTACAATCACAATGATTGGCACCTTTCATGACACTTTTAAAGCCACCTGTGTTGAAAATCGTGCCCATGTCTCTAAGCAGCCATGTCTCAACACAGAAGATACTTCTCCAAAGCTCATGGGCACACCACACCAGAGACATGAACTCTCTTCAGCAAGATCACAGCCTCCAACATCTTTCAAGCAATTCCATCACATAAACCAAGCTGTTTGGGCTAGGACAAACATTCACAAGTTCCTGATCCAAAGAGACCATAAAGTCTACATACAAAGCCATAAATAACCCATGAATAGTCCATATACTGTTCACTAATTATATTTCTTATTACATTATATCCAGTCATCTTACAACAGTCCTCAGGACACGTATACTTCAAAAACGATAATAATTATCATTGGTCATTCTATAAAAAGAAGAAAATGTGAAATGTATTCTCACTATACCTGTTTAGAACAGTTTTGTATATGTCAAAACTCATTACAAAGGCACAGACTTTATCAAAATGACAAACTTTAGAGGTTAGAAAGTTAACACTATTTAATTTGTAAATGAACAAAAATGCACGAGTGTCGCTTTAATTTGAAAAACGAATTGTTTTGTCTTGATTTGTTGTCCCGTTGCCTTGGTAAAATGCCTATAGCCTAAGGGCACGGCCTCCTTTTGATTATTCTTTTATTAATCTACAAAATAAAACTTTTCAGTCACATAAACAGACACAGGGCAAGGTAAACTAAATAGCACACATAATTACAGACATATTTAAAATAATTGTACATTATCGTAACGTAATACAGATGAATAGCGCAGCCACGGGGGCGCATGGGTAAGTGGGGCATGCCCCATTGGACCGAGGCAAATTACCCATGAGGCCCCAGCGCGGCTCAGTTAAAAGATAGGTTTATGATGGTTAGGTTGTACAATTATTAAATACGTGTGTAATTGTTAGTATCATTTAGTTTAGCTTGCCTTGTGTCTGTTTATGTGACTGTACAGTCGTTGTCACTCCCGCCATGTTTGTGTCGCCATGTCATTAGACGTGTTCTTATATATCTTTTATGTGTAATTTAAATAAAAGGCGGAGTTTTCACATATCGACCGTGTGTGCAGCTGTTTTCCAGTGACTACAATCAAGTCCGTCTCCCTTTTAATTTGTAGATTTACAAAAACGCACGAGTGTCGCTTTAATTTGAAAAACTAATTGTTTTGACTTGATTTGTTGTCCCGTTGCCTTGGTAAAATGCCTATAGCCTAAGGGCACGGCCTCCTTTTGATTATTCTTTTAATAATCTACAAAATAAAACATTTCAGTAACATAAACAGACACAGGGCAAGGTAAACTAAATGGCACACATAATTACAGACATATTTAAAATAATTGTACATTATCGTAACGTAATACAGATGAATAGCGCAGCCACGGGGGCGCATGGGTAAGTGGGGAATGCCCCATTGGACCGAGGCAAATTACCCATGAGGCCCCAGCGCGGCTCAGTTAAAAGATAGGTTTATGATGGTTAGGTTGTACAATTATTAAATACGTGTGTAATTGTTAGTATCATTTAGTTTAGCTTGCCTTGTGTCTGTTTATGTGACTGTACAGTCGTTGTCACTCCCGCCATGTGTGTGTCGCCATCTCATAACACCTGTTCATATAAGAGTTTTATGGGTAAATTCAACATCATTAAAAGCTCCTACTTGTTTACCCTGTGTGCTACCATATTCCACCAACCACAATTATGTCTGTTATTCTTTTAAGAACCCATATGTCTATCAACTTTTACTCCAGTGCAAACCACAATATAGCAAAATGCACATGTTTAATCATTTATTAAGCTGATTAGTCTTTGCAACACATTATTCTTATCATTCTTCCGTAGTGCAGCTAGGCTACTTCCGTTATGCTTTCCATTCCACAATCTAGAGTCTTAAAGAATTCAAATTCCTGCTGTGTGACCTTCAGAGTCGCCTGCTTCACAACCCATGTGAGCTGTCTAGAAACACACAGGTGCTTCACTCTGGTAACGTTATTTACAGGTGGCAAGGGCAGCATATTTCTCCAGCAACATCTTTAGAGTTTGGCTTCCAATACCACTGACCATTCTCATGCGCTAAAGAGTCACAAGCATATTTTTACAATCACAATGATTGGCACCTTTCATGACACTTTTAAAGCCACCTGTGTTGAAAATCGTGCCCATGTCTCTAAGCAGCCATGTCTCAACACAGAAGATACTTCTCCAAAGCTCATGGGCACACCACACCAGAGACATGAACTCTCTTCAGCAAGATCACAGCCTCCAACATCTTTCAAGCAATTCCATCACATAAACCAAGCTGTTTGGGCTAGGACAAACATTCACAAGTTCCTGATCCAAAGAGACCATAAAGTCTACATACAAAGCCATACATAACCCATGAGTAGTCCATAAGTAGAATATCAGCAAAGGCTCCTGCATATAGAGCATGTGTGCTGCAATATTCCACACACCACAATGATGTATGCCATCCTTTTAAGAAAGCACTTGTCTACCAACTTTTACTCCAGTGCAAACCACAATATAGCAAAATGCACATGTTTAATCATTTATTAAGCTGATTAGTCTTTGCAATACATTATTCTTATCATTCTTCCGTAGTGCAGCTAGGCTACTTCCGTTATGCTTTCCATTCCACAATCTAGAGTCTTAAAGAATTCAAATTCCTGCTGTGTGACCTTCAGAGTCGCCTGCTTCACAACCCATGTGAGCTGTCTAGAACCACACAGGTGCTTCACTCTGGTAACGTTATTTACAGGTGGCAAGGGCAGCATATTTCTCCAGCAACATCTTTAGAGTTTGGCTTCCAATACCACTGACCATTCTCATGCGCTAAAGAGTCACAAGCATATTTTTACAATCACAATGATTGGCACCTTTCATGACACTTTTAAAGCCACCTGTGTTGAAAATCGTGCCCATGTCTCTAAGCAGCCATGTCTCAACACAGAAGATACTTCTCCAAAGCTCATGGGCACACCACACCAGAGACATGAACTCTCTTCAGCAAGATCACAGCCTCCAACATCTTTCAAGCAATTCCATCACATAAACCAAGCTGTTTGGGCTAGGACAAACATTCACAAGTTCCTGATCCAAAGAGACCATAAAGTCTACATACAAAGCCATACATAACCCATGAGTAGTCCATAAGTAGAATATCAGCAAAGGCTCCTGCATATAGAGCATGTGTGCTGCAATATTCCACACACCACAATGATGTATGCCATCCTTTTAAGAAAGCACTTGTCTACCAACTTTTACTCCAGTGCAAACCACAATATAGCAAAATGCACATGTTTAATCATTTATTAAGCTGATTAGTCTTTGCAATACATTATTCTTATCATTCTTCCGTAGTGCAGCTAGGCTACTTCCGTTATGCTTTCCATTCCACAATCTAGAGTCTTAAAGAATTCAAATTCCTGCTGTGTGACCTTCAGAGTCGCCTGCTTCACAACCCATGTGAGCTGTCTAGAACCACACAGGTGCTTCACTCTGGTAACGTTATTTACAGGTGGCAAGGGCAGCATATTTCTCCAGCAACATCTTTAGAGTTTGGCTTCCAATACCACTGACCATTCTCATGCGCTAAAGAGTCACAAGCATATTTTTACAATCACAATGATTGGCACCTTTCATGACACTTTTAAAGCCACCTGTGTTGAAAATCGTGCCCATGTCTCTAAGCAGCCATGTCTCAACACAGAAGATACTTCTCCAAAGCTCATGGGCACACCACACCAGAGACATGAACTCTCTTCAGCAAGATCACAGCCTCCAACATCTTTCAAGCAATTCCATCACATAAACCAAGCTGTTTGGGCTAGGACAAACATTCACAAGTTCCTGATCCAAAGAGACCATAAAGTCTACATACAAAGCCATACATAACCCATGAGTAGTCCATAAGTAGAATATCAGCAAAGGCTCCTGCATATAGAGCATGTGTGCTGCAATATTCCACACACCACAATGATGTATGCCATCCTTTTAAGAAAGCACTTGTCTACCAACTTTTACTCCAGTGCAAACCACAATATAGCAAAATGCACATGTTTAATCATTTATTAAGCTGATTAGTCTTTGCAATACATTATTCTTATCATTCTTCCGTAGTGCAGCTAGGCTACTTCCGTTATGCTTTCCATTCCACAATCTAGAGTCTTAAAGAATTCAAATTCCTGCTGTGTGACCTTCAGAGTCGCCTGCTTCACAACCCATGTGAGCTGTCTAGAACCACACAGGTGCTTCACTCTGGTAACGTTATTTACAGGTGGCAAGGGCAGCATATTTCTCCAGCAACATCTTTAGAGTTTGGCTTCCAATACCACTGACCATTCTCATGCGCTAAAGAGTCACAAGCATATTTTTACAATCACAATGATTGGCACCTTTCATGACACTTTTAAAGCCACCTGTGTTGAAAATCGTGCCCATGTCTCTAAGCAGCCATGTCTCAACACAGAAGATACTTCTCCAAAGCTCATGGGCACACCACACCAGAGACATGAACTCTCTTCAGCAAGATCACAGCCTCCAACATCTTTCAAGCAATTCCATCACATAAACCAAGCTGTTTGGGCTAGGACAAACATTCACAAGTTCCTGATCCAAAGAGACCATAAAGTCTACATACAAAGCCATACATAACCCATGAGTAGTCCATAAGTAGAATATCAGCAAAGGCTCCTGCATATAGAGCATGTGTGCTGCAATATTCCACACACCACAATGATGTATGCCATCCTTTTAAGAAAGCACTTGTCTACCAACTTTTACTCCAGTGCAAACCACAATATAGCAAAATGCACATGTTTAATCATTTATTAAGCTGATTAGTCTTTGCAATACATTATTCTTATCATTCTTCCGTAGTGCAGCTAGGCTACTTCCGTTATGCTTTCCATTCCACAATCTAGAGTCTTAAAGAATTCAAATTCCTGCTGTGTGACCTTCAGAGTCGCCTGCTTCACAACCCATGTGAGCTGTCTAGAAACACACAGGTGCTTCACTCTGGTAACGTTATTTACAGGTGGCAAGGGCAGCATATTTCTCCAGCAACATCTTTAGAGTTTGGCTTCCAATACCACTGACCATTCTCATGCGCTAAAGAGTCACAAGCATATTTTTACAATCACAATGATTGGCACCTTTCATGACACTTTTAAAGCCACCTGTGTTGAAAATCGTGCCCATGTCTCTAAGCAGCCATGTCTCAACACAGAAGATACTTCTCCAAAGCTCATGGGCACACCACACCAGAGACATGAACTCTCTTCAGCAAGATCACAGCCTCCAACATCTTTCAAGCAATTCCATCACATAAACCAAGCTGTTTGGGCTAGGACAAACATTCACAAGTTCCTGATCCAAAGAGACCATAAAGTCTACATACAAAGCCATAAATAACCCATGAATAGTCCATATACTGTTCACTAATTATATTTCTTATTACATTATATCCAGTCATCTTACAACAGTCCTCAGGACACGTATACTTCAAAAACGATAATAATTATCATTGGTCATTCTATAAAAAGAAGAAAATGTGAAATGTATTCTCACTATACCTGTTTAGAACAGTTTTGTATATGTCAAAACTCATTACAAAGGCACAGACTTTATCAAAATGACAAACTTTAGAGGTTAGAAAGTTAACACTATTTAATTTGTAAATGAACAAAAATGCACGAGTGTCGCTTTAATTTGAAAAACGAATTGTTTTGTCTTGATTTGTTGTCCCGTTGCCTTGGTAAAATGCCTATAGCCTAAGGGCACGGCCTCCTTTTGATTATTCTTTTATTAATCTACAAAATAAAACTTTTCAGTCACATAAACAGACACAGGGCAAGGTAAACTAAATAGCACACATAATTACAGACATATTTAAAATAATTGTACATTATCGTAACGTAATACAGATGAATAGCGCAGCCACGGGGGCGCATGGGTAAGTGGGGCATGCCCCATTGGACCGAGGCAAATTACCCATGAGGCCCCAGCGCGGCTCAGTTAAAAGATAGGTTTATGATGGTTAGGTTGTACAATTATTAAATACGTGTGTAATTGTTAGTATCATTTAGTTTAGCTTGCCTTGTGTCTGTTTATGTGACTGTACAGTCGTTGTCACTCCCGCCATGTTTGTGTCGCCATGTCATTAGACGTGTTCTTATATATCTTTTATGTGTAATTTAAATAAAAGGCGGAGTTTTCACATATCGACCGTGTGTGCAGCTGTTTTCCAGTGACTACAATCAAGTCCGTCTCCCTTTTAATTTGTAGATTTACAAAAACGCACGAGTGTCGCTTTAATTTGAAAAACTAATTGTTTTGACTTGATTTGTTGTCCCGTTGCCTTGGTAAAATGCCTATAGCCTAAGGGCACGGCCTCCTTTTGATTATTCTTTTAATAATCTACAAAATAAAACATTTCAGTAACATAAACAGACACAGGGCAAGGTAAACTAAATGGCACACATAATTACAGACATATTTAAAATAATTGTACATTATCGTAACGTAATACAGATGAATAGCGCAGCCACGGGGGCGCATGGGTAAGTGGGGAATGCCCCATTGGACCGAGGCAAATTACCCATGAGGCCCCAGCGCGGCTCAGTTAAAAGATAGTTTTATGATGGTTAGGTTGTACAATTATTAAATACGTGTGTAATTGTTAGTATCATTTAGTTTAGCTTGCCTTGTGTCTGTTTATGTGACTGTACAGTCGTTGTCACTCCCGCCATGTGTGTGTCGCCATCTCATAACACCTGTTCATATAAGAGTTTTATGGGTAAATTCAACATCATTAAAAGCTCCTACTTGTTTACCCTGTGTGCTACCATATTCCACCAACCACAATTATGTCTGTTATTCTTTTAAGAACCCATATGTCTATCAACTTTTACTCCAGTGCAAACCACAATATAGCAAAATGCACATGTTTAATCATTTATTAAGCTGATTAGTCTTTGCAACACATTATTCTTATCATTCTTCCGTAGTGCAGCTAGGCTACTTCCGTTATGCTTTCCATTCCACAATCTAGAGTCTTAAAGAATTCAAATTCCTGCTGTGTGACCTTCAGAGTCGCCTGCTTCACAACCCATGTGAGCTGTCTAGAAACACACAGGTGCTTCACTCTGGTAACGTTATTTACAGGTGGCAAGGGCAGCATATTTCTCCAGCAACATCTTTAGAGTTTGGCTTCCAATACCACTGACCATTCTCATGCGCTAAAGAGTCACAAGCATATTTTTACAATCACAATGATTGGCACCTTTCATGACACTTTTAAAGCCACCTGTGTTGAAAATCGTGCCCATGTCTCTAAGCAGCCATGTCTCAACACAGAAGATACTTCTCCAAAGCTCATGGGCACACCACACCAGAGACATGAACTCTCTTCAGCAAGATCACAGCCTCCAACATCTTTCAAGCAATTCCATCACATAAACCAAGCTGTTTGGGCTAGGACAAACATTCACAAGTTCCTGATCCAAAGAGACCATAAAGTCTACATACAAAGCCATACATAACCCATGAGTAGTCCATAAGTAGAATATCAGCAAAGGCTCCTGCATATAGAGCATGTGTGCTGCAATATTCCACACACCACAATGATGTATGCCATCCTTTTAAGAAAGCACTTGTCTACCAACTTTTACTCCAGTGCAAACCACAATATAGCAAAATGCACATGTTTAATCATTTATTAAGCTGATTAGTCTTTGCAATACATTATTCTTATCATTCTTCCGTAGTGCAGCTAGGCTACTTCCGTTATGCTTTCCATTCCACAATCTAGAGTCTTAAAGAATTCAAATTCCTGCTGTGTGACCTTCAGAGTCGCCTGCTTCACAACCCATGTGAGCTGTCTAGAACCACACAGGTGCTTCACTCTGGTAACGTTATTTACAGGTGGCAAGGGCAGCATATTTCTCCAGCAACATCTTTAGAGTTTGGCTTCCAATACCACTGACCATTCTCATGCGCTAAAGAGTCACAAGCATATTTTTACAATCACAATGATTGGCACCTTTCATGACACTTTTAAAGCCACCTGTGTTGAAAATCGTGCCCATGTCTCTAAGCAGCCATGTCTCAACACAGAAGATACTTCTCCAAAGCTCATGGGCACACCACACCAGAGACATGAACTCTCTTCAGCAAGATCACAGCCTCCAACATCTTTCAAGCAATTCCATCACATAAACCAAGCTGTTTGGGCTAGGACAAACATTCACAAGTTCCTGATCCAAAGAGACCATAAAGTCTACATACAAAGCCATACATAACCCATGAGTAGTCCATAAGTAGAATATCAGCAAAGGCTCCTGCATATAGAGCATGTGTGCTGCAATATTCCACACACCACAATGATGTATGCCATCCTTTTAAGAAAGCACTTGTCTACCAACTTTTACTCCAGTGCAAACCACAATATAGCAAAATGCACATGTTTAATCATTTATTAAGCTGATTAGTCTTTGCAATACATTATTCTTATCATTCTTCCGTAGTGCAGCTAGGCTACTTCCGTTATGCTTTCCATTCCACAATCTAGAGTCTTAAAGAATTCAAATTCCTGCTGTGTGACCTTCAGAGTCGCCTGCTTCACAACCCATGTGAGCTGTCTAGAACCACACAGGTGCTTCACTCTGGTAACGTTATTTACAGGTGGCAAGGGCAGCATATTTCTCCAGCAACATCTTTAGAGTTTGGCTTCCAATACCACTGACCATTCTCATGCGCTAAAGAGTCACAAGCATATTTTTACAATCACAATGATTGGCACCTTTCATGACACTTTTAAAGCCACCTGTGTTGAAAATCGTGCCCATGTCTCTAAGCAGCCATGTCTCAACACAGAAGATACTTCTCCAAAGCTCATGGGCACACCACACCAGAGACATGAACTCTCTTCAGCAAGATCACAGCCTCCAACATCTTTCAAGCAATTCCATCACATAAACCAAGCTGTTTGGGCTAGGACAAACATTCACAAGTTCCTGATCCAAAGAAACCATAAAGTCTACATACAAAGCCATACATAACCCATGAGTAGTCCATAAGTAGAATATCAGCAAAGGCTCCTGCATATAGAGCATGTGTGCTGCAATATTCCACACACCACAATGATGTATGCCATCCTTTTAAGAAAGCACTTGTCTACCAACTTTTACTCCAGTGCAAACCACAATATAGCAAAATGCACATGTTTAATCATTTATTAAGCTGATTAGTCTTTGCAATACATTATTCTTATCATTCTTCCGTAGTGCAGCTAGGCTACTTCCGTTATGCTTTCCATTCCACAATCTAGAGTCTTAAAGAATTCAAATTCCTGCTGTGTGACCTTCAGAGTCGCCTGCTTCACAACCCATGTGAGCTGTCTAGAACCACACAGGTGCTTCACTCTGGTAACGTTATTTACAGGTGGCAAGGGCAGCATATTTCTCCAGCAACATCTTTAGAGTTTGGCTTCCAATACCACTGACCATTCTCATGCGCTAAAGAGTCACAAGCATATTTTTACAATCACAATGATTGGCACCTTTCATGACACTTTTAAAGCCACCTGTGTTGAAAATCGTGCCCATGTCTCTAAGCAGCCATGTCTCAACACAGAAGATACTTCTCCAAAGCTCATGGGCACACCACACCAGAGACATGAACTCTCTTCAGCAAGATCACAGCCTCCAACATCTTTCAAGCAATTCCATCACATAAACCAAGCTGTTTGGGCTAGGACAAACATTCACAAGTTCCTGATCCAAAGAGACCATAAAGTCTACATACAAAGCCATACATAACCCATGAGTAGTCCATAAGTAGAATATCAGCAAAGGCTCCTGCATATAGAGCATGTGTGCTGCAATATTCCACACACCACAATGATGTATGCCATCCTTTTAAGAAAGCACTTGTCTACCAACTTTTACTCCAGTGCAAACCACAATATAGCAAAATGCACATGTTTAATCATTTATTAAGCTGATTAGTCTTTGCAATACATTATTCTTATCATTCTTCCGTAGTGCAGCTAGGCTACTTCCGTTATGCTTTCCATTCCACAATCTAGAGTCTTAAAGAATTCAAATTCCTGCTGTGTGACCTTCAGAGTCGCCTGCTTCACAACCCATGTGAGCTGTCTAGAAACACACAGGTGCTTCACTCTGGTAACGTTATTTACAGGTGGCAAGGGCAGCATATTTCTCCAGCAACATCTTTAGAGTTTGGCTTCCAATACCACTGACCATTCTCATGCGCTAAAGAGTCACAAGCATATTTTTACAATCACAATGATTGGCACCTTTCATGACACTTTTAAAGCCACCTGTGTTGAAAATCGTGCCCATGTCTCTAAGCAGCCATGTCTCAACACAGAAGATACTTCTCCAAAGCTCATGGGCACACCACACCAGAGACATGAACTCTCTTCAGCAAGATCACAGCCTCCAACATCTTTCAAGCAATTCCATCACATAAACCAAGCTGTTTGGGCTAGGACAAACATTCACAAGTTCCTGATCCAAAGAGACCATAAAGTCTACATACAAAGCCATAAATAACCCATGAATAGTCCATATACTGTTCACTAATTATATTTCTTATTACATTATATCCAGTCATCTTACAACAGTCCTCAGGACACGTATACTTCAAAAACGATAATAATTATCATTGGTCATTCTATAAAAAGAAGAAAATGTGAAATGTATTCTCACTATACCTGTTTAGAACAGTTTTGTATATGTCAAAACTCATTACAAAGGCACAGACTTTATCAAAATGACAAACTTTAGAGGTTAGAAAGTTAACACTATTTAATTTGTAAATGAACAAAAATGCACGAGTGTCGCTTTAATTTGAAAAACGAATTGTTTTGTCTTGATTTGTTGTCCCGTTGCCTTCGTAAAATGCCTATAGCCTAAGGGCACGGCCTCCTTTTGATTATTCTTTTAATAATCTACAAAATAAAACTTTTCAGTCACATAAACAGACACAGGGCAAGGTAAACTAAATAGCACACATAATTACAGACATATTTAAAATAATTGTACATTATCGTAACGTAATACAGATGAATAGCGCAGCCACGGGGGCGCATGGGTAAGTGGGGCATGCCCCATTGGACCGAGGCAAATTACCCATGAGGCCCCAGCGCGGCTCAGTTAAAAGATAGGTTTATGATGGTTAGGTTGTACAATTATTAAATACGTGTGTAATTGTTAGTATCATTTAGTTTAGTTTGCCTTGTGTCTGTTTATGTGACTGTACAGTCGTTGTCACTCCCGCCATGTTTGTGTCGCCATGTCATTAGACGTGTTCTTATATATCTTTTATGTGTAATTTAAATAAAAGGCGGAGTTTTCACATATCGACCGTGTGTGCAGCTGTTTTCCAGTGACTACAATCAAGTCCGTCTCCCTTTTAATTTGTAGATTTACAAAAACGCACGAGTGTCGCTTTAATTTGAAAAACTAATTGTTTTGACTTGATTTGTTGTCCCGTTGCCTTGGTAAAATGCCTATAGCCTAAGGGCACGGCCTCCTTTTGATTATTCTTTTAATAATCTACAAAATAAAACATTTCAGTAACATAAACAGACACAGGGCAAGGTAAACTAAATGGCACACATAATTACAGACATATTTAAAATAATTGTACATTATCGTAACGTAATACAGATGAATAGCGCAGCCACGGGGGCGCATGGGTAAGTGGGGAATGCCCCATTGGACCGAGGCAAATTACCCATGAGGCCCCAGCGCGGCTCAGTTAAAAGATAGTTTTATGATGGTTAGGTTGTACAATTATTAAATACGTGTGTAATTGTTAGTATCATTTAGTTTAGCTTGCCTTGTGTCTGTTTATGTGACTGTACAGTCGTTGTCACTCCCGCCATGTGTGTGTCGCCATCTCATAACACCTGTTCATATAAGAGTTTTATGGGTAAATTCAACATCATTAAAAGCTCCTACTTGTTTACCCTGTGTGCTACCATATTCCACCAACCACAATTAAGTCTGTTATTCTTTTAAGAACCCATATGTCTATCAACTTTTACTCCAGTGCAAACCACAATATAGCAAAATGCACATGTTTAATCATTTATTAAGCTGATTAGTCTTTGCAACACATTATTCTTATCATTCTTCCGTAGTGCAGCTAGGCTACTTCCGTTATGCTTTCCATTCCACAATCTAGAGTCTTAAAGAATTCAAATTCCTGCTGTGTGACCTTCAGAGTCGCCTGCTTCACAACCCATGTGAGCTGTCTAGAACCACACAGGTGCTTCACTCTGGTAACGTTATTTACAGGTGGCAAGGGCAGCATATTTCTCCAGCAACATCTTTAGAGTTTGGCTTCCAATACCACTGACCATTCTCATGCGCTAAAGAGTCACAAGCATATTTTTACAATCACAATGATTGGCACCTTTCATGACACTTTTAAAGCCACCTGTGTTGAAAATCGTGCCCATGTCTCTAAGCAGCCATGTCTCAACACAGAAGATACTTCTCCAAAGCTCATGGGCACACCACACCAGAGACATGAACTCTCTTCAGCAAGATCACAGCCTCCAACATCTTTCAAGCAATTCCATCACATAAACCAAGCTGTTTGGGCTAGGACAAACATTCACAAGTTCCTGATCCAAAGAGACCATAAAGTCTACATACAAAGCCATACATAACCCATGAGTAGTCCATAAGTAGAATATCAGCAAAGGCTCCTGCATATAGAGCATGTGTGCTGCAATATTCCACACACCACAATGATGTATGCCATCCTTTTAAGAAAGCACTTGTCTACCAACTTTTACTCCAGTGCAAACCACAATATAGCAAAATGCACATGTTTAATCATTTATTAAGCTGATTAGTCTTTGCAATACATTATTCTTATCATTCTTCCGTAGTGCAGCTAGGCTACTTCCGTTATGCTTTCCATTCCACAATCTAGAGTCTTAAAGAATTCAAATTCCTGCTGTGTGACCTTCAGAGTCACCTGCTTCACAACCCATGTGAGCTGTCTAGAACCACACAGGTGCTTCACTCTGGTAACGTTATTTACAGGTGGCAAGGGCAGCATATTTCTCCAGCAACATCTTTAGAGTTTGGCTTCCAATACCACTGACCATTCTCATGCGCTAAAGAGCAGAGGTGGGGACTCGAGTCACATGACTTGGACTCGAGTCAGACTCGAGTCATTAATATTAAGACTTTTGACTTGACTTGAAAAAATATTCAGAGACTTAGACTTGACTTGGACTTTTACACCAATAACTTGGGACTTGAATTGGACTTGAACCTGTTTACTTGCAAAGACTTGATTTTTTTTTACCCCAAATCTAAATTTTAAAACGAATATTAATATTTATAAAGTGCGCCCCATTAATTTCATTTCCGTCCTTCTGACGCAGACCAGTCCTCTGCTTTTCCACACTCTGTACGTGTGTGTGTGCATGAGCTGCAGCACAACCAATCAAATGGGGGGTTGGCGAACGTAAATTTTTACCGGGCGGGGTGTAAAATGGACACAAATTAAGTATTATATCGCGATCGATCGATCGCCAGTGGTTGGTGCCAGAGCGAACTAGTAACTCATTGAATCATAGATGTGGATCAGAGGTAAATAAACTAGATTTTTTTCCGGCATGAGAAATCGGATGTGTGGCGTGAGAGCGTGTGAAGACGGTCAAATGCGTGTGTCTCACGCTCAATGCGTGAGAGTTGGCAACCCTGGGTTCTGTATCTGAACTCGGGGAAGAGAGCCTCTCTCTGTCACCATCATAATATCCAGTTCTATCTCAGCATGGATTGTGTATTTGAAGACATCTACGTCGAGAAAAAAATATATTGACAAAAGTGGAGCGAGTTTTCCGCTATGGGGACATCATTCATCGTGCACAAATGACATACAGACTTTTGGCCAGCAAATGCAATGCAGAATAGTTTACTGAAATGTCTAAAGTTGCAGATTCCTGTTAATTGTTCAGTTCTTATATTTGTTTGTCTTGTGTCACTCACACATGTTCTCCAAGAAACCAGATAAGAGAAGAGAGGGAAAATGCTGTTATGGTTCTTTGTATTGTACTGTGAAAATATCAGCACTTTTTATTTGAACATGGAGTTCTACTTATGACTTTTTCACATAATATTTATTTCTGGAAAATTGTAGTTTAAAGTATGAATATTTTTGCAGCTAAGTTTAACAAATTGAACTGTGCAATAAAGAGGTGTAATTTTAATTTTTTTTTATACTTCGTGTTTTCAGTTGCACATGTTTTATCAAGATTTGAGGAGAATACAGATTTTAAAAAGATAATGTCTATTATTTACATTTAAAATATACCTGCAACATTGGTAAAAAAAAAAAAAGACTCGAAAGGACTTGAAATTCCAAGTTTCAGACTTGGGACTTGACTTGACTGTTGCCTGTCTTGACTCGAGACTTGACTTGACTTGAGTGTCTTTGCTTGAGACTTGACTCGGGACTTGAGGTATAAAGACTTGGACTTACTTGAGACTTGCAAAACACTGACTTGGTCCCACCTCTGCTAAAGAGTCACAAGCATATTTTTACAATCACAATGATTGGCACCTTTCATGACACTTTTAAAGCCACCTGTGTTGAAAATCGTGCCCATGTCTCTAAGCAGCCATGTCTCAACACAGAAGATACTTCTCCAAAGCTCAAGGGCACACCACACCAGAGACATGAACTCTCTTCAGCAAGATCACAGCCTCCAACATCTTTCAAGCAATTCCATCACATAAACCAAGCTGTTTGGGCTAGGACAAACATTCACAAGTTCCTGATCCAAAGAGACCATAAAGTCTACATACAAAGCCATAAATAACCCATGAATAGTCCATATACTGTTCACTAATTATATTTCTTATTACATTATATCCAGTCATCTTACAACAGTCCTCAGGACACGTATACTTCAAAAACGATAATAATTATCATTGGTCATTCTATAAAAAGAAGAAAATGTGAAATGTATTCTCACTATACCTGTTTAGAACAGTTTTGTATATGTCAAAACTCATTACAAAGGCACAGACTTTATCAAAATGACAAACTTTAGAGGTTAGAAAGTTAACACTATTTAATTTGTAAATGAACAAAAATGCACGAGTGTCGCTTTAATTTGAAAAACGAATTGTTTTGTCTTGATTTGTTGTCCCGTTGCCTTGGTAAAATGCCTATAGCCTAAGGGCACGGCCTCCTTTTGATTATTCTTTTATTAATCTACAAAATAAAACTTTTCAGTCACATAAACAGACACAGGGCAAGGTAAACTAAATAGCACACATAATTACAGACATATTTAAAATAATTGTACATTATCGTAACGTAATACAGATGAATAGCGCAGCCACGGGGGCGCATGGGTAAGTGGGGAATGCCCCATTGGACCGAGGCAAATTACCCATGAGGCCCCAGCGCGGCTCAGTTAAAATATAGGTTTATGATGGTTAGGTTGTACAATTATTAAATACGTGTGTAATTGTTACTATCATTTAGTTTAGCTTGCCTTGTGTCTGTTTATGTGACTGTACAGTCGTTGTCACTCCCGCCATGTTTGTGTCGCCATGTCATTAGACGAATTCTTATATATCTTTTATGTGTAATTTAAATAAAAGGTGGAGTTTTCACATATCGACCGTGTGTGCAGCTGTTTTCCAGTGACTACAATCAAGTCCGTCTCCCTTTTAATTTGTAGATTTACAAAAACGCACGAGTGTCGCTTTAATTTGAAAAACTAATTGTTTTGACTTGATTTGTTGTCCCGTTGCCTTGGTAAAATGCCTATAGCCTAAGGGCACGGCCTCCTTTTGATTATTCTTTTAATAATCTACAAAATAAAACATTTCAGTAACATAAACAGACACAGGGCAAGGTAAACTAAATGGCACACATAATTACAGACATATTTAAAATAATTGTACATTATCGTAACGTAATACAGATGAATAGCGCAGCCACGGGGGCGCATGGGTAAGTGGGGAATGCCCCATTGGACCGAGGCAAATTACCCATGAGGCCCCAGCGCGGCTCAGTTAAAAGATAGTTTTATGATGGTTAGGTTGTACAATTATTAAATACGTGTGTAATTGTTAGTATCATTTAGTTTAGCTTGCCTTGTGTCTGTTTATGTGACTGTACAGTCGTTGTCACTCCCGCCATGTGTGTGTCGCCATCTCATAACACCTGTTCATATAAGAGTTTTATGGGTAAATTCAACATCATTAAAAGCTCCTACTTGTTTACCCTGTGTGCTACCATATTCCACCAACCACAATTAAGTCTGTTATTCTTTTAAGAACCCATATGTCTATCAACTTTTACTCCAGTGCAAACCACAATATAGCAAAATGCACATGTTTAATCATTTATTAAGCTGATTAGTCTTTGCAACACATTATTCTTATCATTCTTCCGTAGTGCAGCTAGGCTACTTCCGTTATGCTTTCCATTCCACAATCTAGAGTCTTAAAGAATTCAAATTCCTGCTGTGTGACCTTCAGAGTCGCCTGCTTCACAACCCATGTGAGCTGTCTAGAACCACACAGGTGCTTCACTCTGGTAACGTTATTTACAGGTGGCAAGGGCAGCATATTTCTCCAGCAACATCTTTAGAGTTTGGCTTCCAATACCACTGACCATTCTCATGCGCTAAAGAGTCACAAGCATATTTTTACAATCACAATGATTGGCACCTTTCATGACACTTTTAAAGCCACCTGTGTTGAAAATCGTGCCCATGTCTCTAAGCAGCCATGTCTCAACACAGAAGATACTTCTCCAAAGCTCATGGGCACACCACACCAGAGACATGAACTCTCTTCAGCAAGATCACAGCCTCCAACATCTTTCAAGCAATTCCATCACATAAACCAAGCTGTTTGGGCTAGGACAAACATTCACAAGTTCCTGATCCAAAGAGACCATAAAGTCTACATACAAAGCCATACATAACCCATGAGTAGTCCATAAGTAGAATATCAGCAAAGGCTCCTGCATATAGAGCATGTGTGCTGCAATATTCCACACACCACAATGATGTATGCCATCCTTTTAAGAAAGCACTTGTCTACCAACTTTTACTCCAGTGCAAACCACAATATAGCAAAATGCACATGTTTAATCATTTATTAAGCTGATTAGTCTTTGCAATACATTATTCTTATCATTCTTCCGTAGTGCAGCTAGGCTACTTCCGTTATGCTTTCCATTCCACAATCTAGAGTCTTAAAGAATTCAAATTCCTGCTGTGTGACCTTCAGAGTCGCCTGCTTCACAACCCATGTGAGCTGTCTAGAACCACACAGGTGCTTCACTCTGGTAACGTTATTTACAGGTGGCAAGGGCAGCATATTTCTCCAGCAACATCTTTAGAGTTTGGCTTCCAATACCACTGACCATTCTCATGCGCTAAAGAGCAGAGGTGGGGACTCGAGTCACATGACTTGGACTCGAGTCAGACTCGAGTCATTAATATTAAGACTTTTGACTTGACTTGAAAAAATATTCAGAGACTTAGACTTGACTTGGACTTTTACACCAATAACTTGGGACTTGAATTGGACTTGAACCTGTTTACTTGCAAAGACTTGATTTTTTTTTACCCCAAATCTAAATTTTAAAACGAATATTAATATTTATAAAGTGCGCCCCATTAATTTCATTTCCGTCCTTCTGACGCAGACCAGTCCTCTGCTTTTCCACACTCTGTACGTGTGTGTGTGCATGAGCTGCAGCACAACCAATCAAATGGGGGGTTGGCGAACGTAAATTTTTACCGGGCGGGGTGTAAAATGGACACAAATTAAGTATTATATCGCGATCGATCGATCGCCAGTGGTTGGTGCCAGAGCGAACTAGTAACTCATTGAATCATAGATGTGGATCAGAGGTAAATAAACTAGATTTTTTTCCGGCATGAGAAATCGGATGTGTGGCGTGAGAGCGTGTGAAGACGGTCAAATGCGTGTGTCTCACGCTCAATGCGTGAGAGTTGGCAACCCTGGGTTCTGTATCTGAACTCGGGGAAGAGAGCCTCTCTCTGTCACCATCATAATATCCAGTTCTATCTCAGCATGGATTGTGTATTTGAAGACATCTACGTCGAGAAAAAAATATATTGACAAAAGTGGAGCGAGTTTTCCGCTATGGGGACATCATTCATCGTGCACAAATGACATACAGACTTTTGGCCAGCAAATGCAATGCAGAATAGTTTACTGAAATGTCTAAAGTTGCAGATTCCTGTTAATTGTTCAGTTCTTATATTTGTTTGTCTTGTGTCACTCACACATGTTCTCCAAGAAACCAGATAAGAGAAGAGAGGGAAAATGCTGTTATGGTTCTTTGTATTGTACTGTGAAAATATCAGCACTTTTTATTTGAACATGGAGTTCTACTTATGACTTTTTCACATAATATTTATTTCTGGAAAATTGTAGTTTAAAGTATGAATATTTTTGCAGCTAAGTTTAACAAATTGAACTGTGCAATAAAGAGGTGTAATTTTAATTTTTTTTTATACTTCGTGTTTTCAGTTGCACATGTTTTATCAAGATTTGAGGAGAATACAGATTTTAAAAAGATAATGTCTATTATTTACATTTAAAATATACCTGCAACATTGGTAAAAAAAAAAAAAGACTCGAAAGGACTTGAAATTCCAAGTTTCAGACTTGGGACTTGACTTGACTGTTGCCTGTCTTGACTCGAGACTTGACTTGACTTGAGTGTCTTTGCTTGAGACTTGACTCGGGACTTGAGGTATAAAGACTTGGACTTACTTGAGACTTGCAAAACACTGACTTGGTCCCACCTCTGCTAAAGAGTCACAAGCATATTTTTACAATCACAATGATTGGCACCTTTCATGACACTTTTAAAGCCACCTGTGTTGAAAATCGTGCCCATGTCTCTAAGCAGCCATGTCTCAACACAGAAGATACTTCTCCAAAGCTCAAGGGCACACCACACCAGAGACATGAACTCTCTTCAGCAAGATCACAGCCTCCAACATCTTTCAAGCAATTCCATCACATAAACCAAGCTGTTTGGGCTAGGACAAACATTCACAAGTTCCTGATCCAAAGAGACCATAAAGTCTACATACAAAGCCATAAATAACCCATGAATAGTCCATATACTGTTCACTAATTATATTTCTTATTACATTATATCCAGTCATCTTACAACAGTCCTCAGGACACGTATACTTCAAAAACGATAATAATTATCATTGGTCATTCTATAAAAAGAAGAAAATGTGAAATGTATTCTCACTATACCTGTTTAGAACAGTTTTGTATATGTCAAAACTCATTACAAAGGCACAGACTTTATCAAAATGACAAACTTTAGAGGTTAGAAAGTTAACACTATTTAATTTGTAAATGAACAAAAATGCACGAGTGTCGCTTTAATTTGAAAAACGAATTGTTTTGTCTTGATTTGTTGTCCCGTTGCCTTGGTAAAATGCCTATAGCCTAAGGGCACGGCCTCCTTTTGATTATTCTTTTATTAATCTACAAAATAAAACTTTTCAGTCACATAAACAGACACAGGGCAAGGTAAACTAAATAGCACACATAATTACAGACATATTTAAAATAATTGTACATTATCGTAACGTAATACAGATGAATAGCGCAGCCACGGGGGCGCATGGGTAAGTGGGGAATGCCCCATTGGACCGAGGCAAATTACCCATGAGGCCCCAGCGCGGCTCAGTTAAAAGATAGTTTTATGATGGTTAGGTTGTACAATTATTAAATACGTGTGTAATTGTTAGTATCATTTAGTTTAGCTTGCCTTGTGTCTGTTTATGTGACTGTACAGTCGTTGTCACTCCCGCCTTGTGTGTGTCGCCATCTCATAACACCTGTTCATATAAGAGTTTTATGGGTAAATTCAACATCATTAAAAGCTCCTACTTGTTTACCCTGTGTGCTACCATATTCCACCAACCACAATTATGTCTGTTATTCTTTTAAGAACCCATATGTCTATCAACTTTTACTCCAGTGCAAACCACAATATAGCAAAATGCACATGTTTAATCATTTATTAAGCTGATTAGTCTTTGCAACACATTATTCTTATCATTCTTCCGTAGTGCAGCTAGGCTACTTCCGTTATGCTTTCCATTCCACAATCTAGAGTCTTAAAGAATTCAAATTCCTGCTGTGTGACCTTCAGAGTCGCCTGCTTCACAACCCATGTGAGCTGTCTAGAACCACACAGGTGCTTCACTCTGGTAACGTTATTTACAGGTGGCAAGGGCAGCATATTTCTCCAGCAACATCTTTAGAGTTTGGCTTCCAATACCACTGACCATTCTCATGCGCTAAAGAGTCACAAGCATATTTTTACAATCACAATGATTGGCACCTTTCATGACACTTTTAAAGCCACCTGTGTTGAAAATCGTGCCCATGTCTCTAAGCAGCCATGTCTCAACACAGAAGATACTTCTCCAAAGCTCATGGGCACACCACACCAGAGACATGAACTCTCTTCAGCAAGATCACAGCCTCCAACATCTTTCAAGCAATTCCATCACATAAACCAAGCTGTTTGGGCTAGGACAAACATTCACAAGTTCCTGATCCAAAGAGACCATAAAGTCTACATACAAAGCCATACATAACCCATGAGTAGTCCATAAGTAGAATATCAGCAAAGGCTCCTGCATATAGAGCATGTGTGCTGCAATATTCCACACACCACAATGATGTATGCCATCCTTTTAAGAAAGCACTTGTCTACCAACTTTTACTCCAGTGCAAACCACAATATAGCAAAATGCACATGTTTAATCATTTATTAAGCTGATTAGTCTTTGCAATACATTATTCTTATCATTCTTCCGTAGTGCAGCTAGGCTACTTCCGTTATGCTTTCCATTCCACAATCTAGAGTCTTAAAGAATTCAAATTCCTGCTGTGTGACCTTCAGAGTCGCCTGCTTCACAACCCATGTGAGCTGTCTAGAAACACACAGGTGCTTCACTCTGGTAACGTTATTTACAGGTGGCAAGGGCAGCATATTTCTCCAGCAACATCTTTAGAGTTTGGCTTCCAATACCACTGACCATTCTCATGCGCTAAAGAGTCACAAGCATATTTTTACAATCACAATGATTGGCACCTTTCATGACACTTTTAAAGCCACCTGTGTTGAAAATCGTGCCCATGTCTCTAAGCAGCCATGTCTCAACACAGAAGATACTTCTCCAAAGCTCATGGGCACACCACACCAGAGACATGAACTCTCTTCAGCAAGATCACAGCCTCCAACATCTTTCAAGCAATTCCATCACATAAACCAAGCTGTTTGGGCTAGGACAAACATTCACAAGTTCCTGATCCAAAGAGACCATAAAGTCTACATACAAAGCCATACATAACCCATGAGTAGTCCATAAGTAGAATATCAGCAAAGGCTCCTGCATATAGAGCATGTGTGCTGCAATATTCCACACACCACAATGATGTATGCCATCCTTTTAAGAAAGCACTTGTCTACCAACTTTTACTCCAGTGCAAACCACAATATAGCAAAATGCACATGTTTAATCATTTATTAAGCTGATTAGTCTTTGCAACACATTATTCTTATCATTCTTCCGTAGTGCAGCTAGGCTACTTCCGTTATGCTTTCCATTCCACAATCTAGAGTCTTAAAGAATTCAAATTCCTGCTGTGTGACCTTCAGAGTCGCCTGCTTCACAACCCATGTGAGCTGTCTAGAACCACACAGGTGCTTCACTCTGGTAACGTTATTTACAGGTGGCAAGGGCAGCATATTTCTCCAGCAACATCTTTAGAGTTTGGCTTCCAATACCACTGACCATTCTCATGCGCTAAAGAGTCACAAGCATATTTTTACAATCACAATGATTGGCACCTTTCATGACACTTTTAAAGCCACCTGTGTTGAAAATCGTGCCCATGTCTCTAAGCAGCCATGTCTCAACACAGAAGATACTTCTCCAAAGCTCATGGGCACACCACACCAGAGACATGAACTCTCTTCAGCAAGATCACAGCCTCCAACATCTTTCAAGCAATTCCATCACATAAACCAAGCTGTTTGGGCTAGGACAAACATTCACAAGTTCCTGATCCAAAGAGACCATAAAGTCTACATACAAAGCCATACATAACCCATGAGTAGTCCATAAGTAGAATATCAGCAAAGGCTCCTGCATATAGAGCATGTGTGCTGCAATATTCCACACACCACAATGATGTATGCCATCCTTTTAAGAAAGCACTTGTCTACCAACTTTTACTCCAGTGCAAACCACAATATAGCAAAATGCACATGTTTAATCATTTATTAAGCTGATTAGTCTTTGCAACACATTATTCTTATCATTCTTCCGTAGTGCAGCTAGGCTACTTCCGTTATGCTTTCCATTCCACAATCTAGAGTCTTAAAGAATTCAAATTCCTGCTGTGTGACCTTCAGAGTCGCCTGCTTCACAACCCATGTGAGCTGTCTAGAAACACACAGGTGCTTCACTCTGGTAACGTTATTTACAGGTGGCAAGGGCAGCATATTTCTCCAGCAACATGTTTAGAGTTTGGCTTCCAATACCACTGACCATTCTCATGCGCTAAAGAGTCACAAGCATATTTTTACAATCACAATGATTGGCACCTTTCATGACACTTTTAAAGCCACCTGTGTTGAAAATCGTGCCCATGTCTCTAAGCAGCCATGTCTCAACACAGAAGATACTTCTCCAAAGCTCATGGGCACACCACACCAGAGACATGAACTCTCTTCAGCAAGATCACAGCCTCCAACATCTTTCAAGCAATTCCATCACATAAACCAAGCTGTTTGGGCTAGGACAAACATTCACAAGTTCCTGATCCAAAGAGACCATAAAGTCTACATACAAAGCCATACATAACCCATGAGTAGTCCATAAGTAGAATATCAGCAAAGGCTCCTGCATATAGAGCATGTGTGCTGCAATATTCCACACACCACAATGATGTATGCCATCCTTTTAAGAAAGCACTTGTCTACCAACTTTTACTCCAGTGCAAACCACAATATAGCAAAATGCACATGTTTAATCATTTATTAAGCTGATTAGTCTTTGCAACACATTATTCTTATCATTCTTCCGTAGTGCAGCTAGGCTACTTCCGTTATGCTTTCCATTCCACAATCTAGAGTCTTAAAGAATTCAAATTCCTGCTGTGTGACCTTCAGAGTCGCCTGCTTCACAACCCATGTGAGCTGTCTAGAACCACACAGGTGCTTCACTCTGGTAACGTTATTTACAGGTGGCAAGGGCAGCATATTTCTCCAGCAACATCTTTAGAGTTTGGCTTCCAATACCACTGACCATTCTCATGCGCTAAAGAGTCACAAGCATATTTTTACAATCACAATGATTGGCACCTTTCATGACACTTTTAAAGCCACCTGTGTTGAAAATCGTGCCCATGTCTCTAAGCAGCCATGTCTCAACACAGAAGATACTTCTCCAAAGCTCATGGGCACACCACACCAGAGACATGAACTCTCTTCAGCAAGATCACAGCCTCCAACATCTTTCAAGCAATTCCATCACATAAACCAAGCTGTTTGGGCTAGGACAAACATTCACAAGTTCCTGATCCAAAGAGACCATAAAGTCTACATACAAAGCCATACATAACCCATGAGTAGTCCATAAGTAGAATATCAGCAAAGGCTCCTGCATATAGAGCATGTGTGCTGCAATATTCCACACACCACAATGATGTATGCCATCCTTTTAAGAAAGCACTTGTCTACCAACTTTTACTCCAGTGCAAACCACAATATAGCAAAATGCACATGTTTAATCATTTATTAAGCTGATTAGTCTTTGCAACACATTATTCTTATCATTCTTCCGTAGTGCAGCTAGGCTACTTCCGTTATGCTTTCCATTCCACAATCTAGAGTCTTAAAGAATTCAAATTCCTGCTGTGTGACCTTCAGAGTCGCCTGCTTCACAACCCATGTGAGCTGTCTAGAACCACACAGGTGCTTCACTCTGGTAACGTTATTTACAGGTGGCAAGGGCAGCATATTTCTCCAGCAACATCTTTAGAGTTTGGCTTCCAATACCACTGACCATTCTCATGCGCTAAAGAGTCACAAGCATATTTTTACAATCACAATGATTGGCACCTTTCATGACACTTTTAAAGCCACCTGTGTTGAAAATCGTGCCCATGTCTCTAAGCAGCCATGTCTCAACACAGAAGATACTTCTCCAAAGCTCATGGGCACACCACACCAGAGACATGAACTCTCTTCAGCAAGATCACAGCCTCCAACATCTTTCAAGCAATTCCATCACATAAACCAAGCTGTTTGGGCTAGGACAAACATTCACAAGTTCCTGATCCAAAGAGACCATAAAGTCTACATACAAAGCCATACATAACCCATGAGTAGTCCATAAGTAGAATATCAGCAAAGGCTCCTGCATATAGAGCATGTGTGCTGCAATATTCCACACACCACAATGATGTATGCCATCCTTTTAAGAAAGCACTTGTCTACCAACTTTTACTCCAGTGCAAACCACAATATAGCAAAATGCACATGTTTAATCATTTATTAAGCTGATTAGTCTTTGCAATACATTATTCTTATCATTCTTCCGTAGTGCAGCTAGGCTACTTCCGTTATGCTTTCCATTCCACAATCTAGAGTCTTAAAGAATTCAAATTCCTGCTGTGTGACCTTCAGAGTCGCCTGCTTCACAACCCATGTGAGCTGTCCAGAAACACACAGGTGCTTCACTCTGGTAACGTTATTTACAGGTGGCAAGGGCAGCATATTTCTCCAGCAACATCTTTAGAGTTTGGCTTCCAATACCACTGACCATTCTCATGCGCTAAAGAGTCACAAGCATATTTTTACAATCACAATGATTGGCACCTTTCATGACACTTTTAAAGCCACCTGTGTTGAAAATCGTGCCCATGTCTCTAAGCAGCCATGTCTCAACACAGAAGATACTTCTCCAAAGCTCATGGGCACACCACACCAGAGACATGAACTCTCTTCAGCAAGATCACAGCCTCCAACATCTTTCAAGCAATTCCATCACATAAACCAAGCTGTTTGGGCTAGGACAAACATTCACAAGTTCCTGATCCAAAGAGACCATAAAGTCTACATACAAAGCCATACATAACCCATGAGTAGTCCATAAGTAGAATATCAGCAAAGGCTCCTGCATATAGAGCATGTGTGCTGCAATATTCCACACACCACAATGATGTATGCCATCCTTTTAAGAAAGCACTTGTCTACCAACTTTTACTCCAGTGCAAACCACAATATAGCAAAATGCACATGTTTAATCATTTATTAAGCTGATTAGTCTTTGCAACACATTATTCTTATCATTCTTCCGTAGTGCAGCTAGGCTACTTCCGTTATGCTTTCCATTCCACAATCTAGAGTCTTAAAGAATTCAAATTCCTGCTGTGTGACCTTCAGAGTCGCCTGCTTCACAACCCATGTGAGCTGTCTAGAACCACACAGGTGCTTCACTCTGGTAACGTTATTTACAGGTGGCAAGGGCAGCATATTTCTCCAGCAACATCTTTAGAGTTTGGCTTCCAATACCACTGACCATTCTCATGCGCTAAAGAGTCACAAGCATATTTTTACAATCACAATGATTGGCACCTTTCATGACACTTTTAAAGCCACCTGTGTTGAAAATCGTGCCCATGTCTCTAAGCAGCCATGTCTCAACACAGAAGATACTTCTCCAAAGCTCATGGGCACACCACACCAGAGACATGAACTCTCTTCAGCAAGATCACAGCCTCCAACATCTTTCAAGCAATTCCATCACATAAACCAAGCTGTTTGGGCTAGGACAAACATTCACAAGTTCCTGATCCAAAGAGACCATAAAGTCTACATACAAAGCCATACATAACCCATGAGTAGTCCATAAGTAGAATATCAGCAAAGGCTCCTGCATATAGAGCATGTGTGCTGCAATATTCCACACACCACAATGATGTATGCCATCCTTTTAAGAAAGCACTTGTCTACCAACTTTTACTCCAGTGCAAACCACAATATAGCAAAATGCACATGTTTAATCATTTATTAAGCTGATTAGTCTTTGCAACACATTATTCTTATCATTCTTCCGTAGTGCAGCTAGGCTACTTCCGTTATGCTTTCCATTCCACAATCTAGAGTCTTAAAGAATTCAAATTCCTGCTGTGTGACCTTCAGAGTCGCCTGCTTCACAACCCATGTGAGCTGTCTAGAACCACACAGGTGCTTCACTCTGGTAACGTTATTTACAGGTGGCAAGGGCAGCATATTTCTCCAGCAACATCTTTAGAGTTTGGCTTCCAATACCACTGACCATTCTCATGCGCTAAAGAGTCACAAGCATATTTTTACAATCACAATGATTGGCACCTTTCATGACACTTTTAAAGCCACCTGTGTTGAAAATCGTGCCCATGTCTCAAAGCAGCCATGTCTCAACACAGAAGATACTTCTCCAAAGCTCATGGGCACACCACACCAGAGACATGAACTCTCTTCAGCAAGATCACAGCCTCCAACATCTTTCAAGCAATTCCATCACATAAACCAAGCTGTTTGGGCTAGGACAAACATTCACAAGTTCCTGATCCAAAGAGACCATAAAGTCTACATACAAAGCCATACATAACCCATGAGTAGTCCATAAGTAGAATATCAGCAAAGGCTCCTGCATATAGAGCATGTGTGCTGCAATATTCCACACACCACAATGATGTATGCCATCCTTTTAAGAAAGCACTTGTCTACCAACTTTTACTCCAGTGCAAACCACAATATAGCAAAATGCACATGTTTAATCATTTATTAAGCTGATTAGTCTTTGCAATACATTATTCTTATCATTCTTCCGTAGTGCAGCTAGGCTACTTCCGTTATGCTTTCCATTCCACAATCTAGAGTCTTAAAGAATTCAAATTCCTGCTGTGTGACCTTCAGAGTCGCCTGCTTCACAACCCATGTGAGCTGTCTAGAAACACACAGGTGCTTCACTCTGGTAACGTTATTTACAGGTGGCAAGGGCAGCATATTTCTCCAGCAACATCTTTAGAGTTTGGCTTCCAATACCACTGACCATTCTCATGCGCTAAAGAGTCACAAGCATATTTTTACAATCACAATGATTGGCACCTTTCATGACACTTTTAAAGCCACCTGTGTTGAAAATCGTGCCCATGTCTCTAAGCAGCCATGTCTCAACACAGAAGATACTTCTCCAAAGCTCATGGGCACACCACACCAGAGACATGAACTCTCTTCAGCAAGATCACAGCCTCCAACATCTTTCAAGCAATTCCATCACATAAACCAAGCTGTTTGGGCTAGGACAAACATTCACAAGTTCCTGATCCAAAGAGACCATAAAGTCTACATACAAAGCCATACATAACCCATGAGTAGTCCATAAGTAGAATATCAGCAAAGGCTCCTGCATATAGAGCATGTGTGCTGCAATATTCCACACACCACAATGATGTATGCCATCCTTTTAAGAAAGCACTTGTCTACCAACTTTTACTCCAGTGCAAACCACAATATAGCAAAATGCACATGTTTAATCATTTATTAAGCTGATTAGTCTTTGCAACACATTATTCTTATCATTCTTCCGTAGTGCAGCTAGGCTACTTCCGTTATGCTTTCCATTCCACAATCTAGAGTCTTAAAGAATTCAAATTCCTGCTGTGTGACCTTCAGAGTCGCCTGCTTCACAACCCATGTGAGCTGTCTAGAACCACACAGGTGCTTCACTCTGGTAACGTTATTTACAGGTGGCAAGGGCAGCATATTTCTCCAGCAACATCTTTAGAGTTTGGCTTCCAATACCACTGACCATTCTCATGCGCTAAAGAGTCACAAGCATATTTTTACAATCACAATGATTGGCACCTTTCATGACACTTTTAAAGCCACCTGTGTTGAAAATCGTGCCCATGTCTCTAAGCAGCCATGTCTCAACACAGAAGATACTTCTCCAAAGCTCATGGGCACACCACACCAGAGACATGAACTCTCTTCAGCAAGATCACAGCCTCCAACATCTTTCAAGCAATTCCATCACATAAACCAAGCTGTTTGGGCTAGGACAAACATTCACAAGTTCCTGATCCAAAGAGACCATAAAGTCTACATACAAAGCCATACATAACCCATGAGTAGTCCATAAGTAGAATATCAGCAAAGGCTCCTGCATATAGAGCATGTGTGCTGCAATATTCCACACACCACAATGATGTATGCCATCCTTTTAAGAAAGCACTTGTCTACCAACTTTTACTCCAGTGCAAACCACAATATAGCAAAATGCACATGTTTAATCATTTATTAAGCTGATTAGTCTTTGCAACACATTATTCTTATCATTCTTCCGTAGTGCAGCTAGGCTACTTCCGTTATGCTTTCCATTCCACAATCTAGAGTCTTAAAGAATTCAAATTCCTGCTGTGTGACCTTCAGAGTCGCCTGCTTCACAACCCATGTGAGCTGTCTAGAAACACACAGGTGCTTCACTCTGGTAACGTTATTTACAGGTGGCAAGGGCAGCATATTTCTCCAGCAACATGTTTAGAGTTTGGCTTCCAATACCACTGACCATTCTCATGCGCTAAAGAGTCACAAGCATATTTTTACAATCACAATGATTGGCACCTTTCATGACACTTTTAAAGCCACCTGTGTTGAAAATCGTGCCCATGTCTCTAAGCAGCCATGTCTCAACACAGAAGATACTTCTCCAAAGCTCATGGGCACACCACACCAGAGACATGAACTCTCTTCAGCAAGATCACAGCCTCCAACATCTTTCAAGCAATTCCATCACATAAACCAAGCTGTTTGGGCTAGGACAAACATTCACAAGTTCCTGATCCAAAGAGACCATAAAGTCTACATACAAAGCCATACATAACCCATGAGTAGTCCATAAGTAGAATATCAGCAAAGGCTCCTGCATATAGAGCATGTGTGCTACAATATTCCACACACCACAATGATGTATGCCATCCTTTTAAGAAAGCACTTGTCTACCAACTTTTACTCCAGTGCAAACCACAATATAGCAAAATGCACATGTTTAATCATTTATTAAGCTGATTAGTCTTTGCAACACATTATTCTTATCATTCTTCCGTAGTGCAGCTAGGCTACTTCCGTTATGCTTTCCATTCCACAATCTAGAGTCTTAAAGAATTCAAATTCCTGCTGTGTGACCTTCAGAGTCGCCTGCTTCACAACCCATGTGAGCTGTCTAGAACCACACAGGTGCTTCACTCTGGTAACGTTATTTACAGGTGGCAAGGGCAGCATATTTCTCCAGCAACATCTTTAGAGTTTGGCTTCCAATACCACTGACCATTCTCATGCGCTAAAGAGTCACAAGCATATTTTTACAATCACAATGATTGGCACCTTTCATGACACTTTTAAAGCCACCTGTGTTGAAAATCGTGCCCATGTCTCTAAGCAGCCATGTCTCAACACAGAAGATACTTCTCCAAAGCTCATGGGCACACCACACCAGAGACATGAACTCTCTTCAGCAAGATCACAGCCTCCAACATCTTTCAAGCAATTCCATCACATAAACCAAGCTGTTTGGGCTAGGACAAACATTCACAAGTTCCTGATCCAAAGAGACCATAAAGTCTACATACAAAGCCATACATAACCCATGAGTAGTCCATAAGTAGAATATCAGCAAAGGCTCCTGCATATAGAGCATGTGTGCTGCAATATTCCACACACCACAATGATGTATGCCATCCTTTTAAGAAAGCACTTGTCTACCAACTTTTACTCCAGTGCAAACCACAATATAGCAAAATGCACATGTTTAATCATTTATTAAGCTGATTAGTCTTTGCAATACATTATTCTTATCATTCTTCCGTAGTGCAGCTAGGCTACTTCCGTTATGCTTTCCATTCCACAATCTAGAGTCTTAAAGAATTCAAATTCCTGCTGTGTGACCTTCAGAGTCGCCTGCTTCACAACCCATGTGAGCTGTCTAGAACCACACAGGTGCTTCACTCTGGTAACGTTATTTACAGGTGGCAAGGGCAGCATATTTCTCCAGCAACATCTTTAGAGTTTGGCTTCCAATACCACTGACCATTCTCATGCGCTAAAGAGTCACAAGCATATTTTTACAATCACAATGATTGGCACCTTTCATGACACTTTTAAAGCCACCTGTGTTGAAAATCGTGCCCATGTCTCTAAGCAGCCATGTCTCAACACAGAAGATACTTCTCCAAAGCTCATGGGCACACCACACCAGAGACATGAACTCTCTTCAGCAAGATCACAGCCTCCAACATCTTTCAAGCAATTCCATCACATAAACCAAGCTGTTTGGGCTAGGACAAACATTCACAAGTTCCTGATCCAAAGAGACCATAAAGTCTACATACAAAGCCATACATAACCCATGAGTAGTCCATAAGTAGAATATCAGCAAAGGCTCCTGCATATAGAGCATGTGTGCTGCAATATTCCACACACCACAATGATGTATGCCATCCTTTTAAGAAAGCACTTGTCTACCAACTTTTACTCCAGTGCAAACCACAATATAGCAAAATGCACATGTTTAATCATTTATTAAGCTGATTAGTCTTTGCAATACATTATTCTTATCATTCTTCCGTAGTGCAGCTAGGCTACTTCCGTTATGCTTTCCATTCCACAATCTAGAGTCTTAAAGAATTCAAATTCCTGCTGTGTGACCTTCAGAGTCGCCTGCTTCACAACCCATGTGAGCTGTCTAGAACCACACAGGTGCTTCACTCTGGTAACGTTATTTACAGGTGGCAAGGGCAGCATATTTCTCCAGCAACATCTTTAGAGTTTGGCTTCCAATACCACTGACCATTCTCATGCGCTAAAGAGTCACAAGCATATTTTTACAATCACAATGATTGGCACCTTTCATGACACTTTTAAAGCCACCTGTGTTGAAAATCGTGCCCATGTCTCTAAGCAGCCATGTCTCAACACAGAAGATACTTCTCCAAAGCTCATGGGCACACCACACCAGAGACATGAACTCTCTTCAGCAAGATCACAGCCTCCAACATCTTTCAAGCAATTCCATCACATAAACCAAGCTGTTTGGGCTAGGACAAACATTCACAAGTTCCTGATCCAAAGAGACCATAAAGTCTACATACAAAGCCATACATAACCCATGAGTAGTCCATAAGTAGAATATCAGCAAAGGCTCCTGCATATAGAGCATGTGTGCTGCAATATTCCACACACCACAATGATGTATGCCATCCTTTTAAGAAAGCACTTGTCTACCAACTTTTACTCCAGTGCAAACCACAATATAGCAAAATGCACATGTTTAATCATTTATTAAGCTGATTAGTCTTTGCAATACATTATTCTTATCATTCTTCCGTAGTGCAGCTAGGCTACTTCCGTTATGCTTTCCATTCCACAATCTAGAGTCTTAAAGAATTCAAATTCCTGCTGTGTGACCTTCAGAGTCGCCTGCTTCACAACCCATGTGAGCTGTCTAGAAACACACAGGTGCTTCACTCTGGTAACGTTATTTACAGGTGGCAAGGGCAGCATATTTCTCCAGCAACATCTTTAGAGTTTGGCTTCCAATACCACTGACCATTCTCATGCGCTAAAGAGTCACAAGCATATTTTTACAATCACAATGATTGGCACCTTTCATGACACTTTTAAAGCCACCTGTGTTGAAAATCGTGCCCATGTCTCTAAGCAGCCATGTCTCAACACAGAAGATACTTCTCCAAAGCTCATGGGCACACCACACCAGAGACATGAACTCTCTTCAGCAAGATCACAGCCTCCAACATCTTTCAAGCAATTCCATCACATAAACCAAGCTGTTTGGGCTAGGACAAACATTCACAAGTTCCTGATCCAAAGAGACCATAAAGTCTACATACAAAGCCATAAATAACCCATGAATAGTCCATATACTGTTCACTAATTATATTTCTTATTACATTATATCCAGTCATCTTACAACAGTCCTCAGGACACGTATACTTCAAAAACGATAATAATTATCATTGGTCATTCTATAAAAAGAAGAAAATGTGAAATGTATTCTCACTATACCTGTTTAGAACAGTTTTGTATATGTCAAAACTCATTACAAAGGCACAGACTTTATCAAAATGACAAACTTTAGAGGTTAGAAAGTTAACACTATTTAATTTGTAAATGAACAAAAATGCACGAGTGTCGCTTTAATTTGAAAAACGAATTGTTTTGACTTGATTTGTTGTCCCGTTGCCTTGGTAAAATGCCTATAGCCTAAGGGCACGGCCTCCTTTTGATTATTCTTTTAATAATCTACAAAATAAAACATTTCAGTAACATAAACAGACACAGGGCAAGGTAAACTAAATGGCACACATAATTACAGACATATTTAAAATAATTGTACATTATCGTAACGTAATACAGATGAATAGCGCAGCCACGGGGGCGCATGGGTAAGTGGGGAATGCCCCATTGGACCGAGGCAAATTACCCATGAGGCCCCAGCGCGGCTCAGTTAAAAGATAGTTTTATGATGGTTAGGTTGTACAATTATTAAATACGTGTGTAATTGTTAGTATCATTTAGTTTAGCTTGCCTTGTGTCTGTTTATGTGACTGTACAGTCGTTGTCACTCCCGCCATGTGTGTGTCGCCATCTCATAACACCTGTTCATATAAGAGTTTTATGGGTAAATTCAACATCATTAAAAGCTCCTACTTGTTTACCCTGTGTGCTACCATATTCCACCAACCACAATTATGTCTGTTATTCTTTTAAGAACCCATATGTCTATCAACTTTTACTCCAGTGCAAACCACAATATAGCAAAATGCACATGTTTAATCATTTATTAAGCTGATTAGTCTTTGCAACACATTATTCTTATCATTCTTCCGTAGTGCAGCTAGGCTACTTCCGTTATGCTTTCCATTCCACAATCTAGAGTCTTAAAGAATTCAAATTCCTGCTGTGTGACCTTCAGAGTCGCCTGCTTCACAACCCATGTGAGCTGTCTAGAACCACACAGGTGCTTCACTCTGGTAACGTTATTTACAGGTGGCAAGGGCAGCATATTTCTCCAGCAACATCTTTAGAGTTTGGCTTCCAATACCACTGACCATTCTCATGCGCTAAAGAGTCACAAGCATATTTTTACAATCACAATGATTGGCACCTTTCATGACACTTTTAAAGCCACCTGTGTTGAAAATCGTGCCCATGTCTCTAAGCAGCCATGTCTCAACACAGAAGATACTTCTCCAAAGCTCATGGGCACACCACACCAGAGACATGAACTCTCTTCAGCAAGATCACAGCCTCCAACATCTTTCAAGCAATTCCATCACATAAACCAAGCTGTTTGGGCTAGGACAAACATTCACAAGTTCCTGATCCAAAGAGACCATAAAGTCTACATACAAAGCCATACATAACCCATGAGTAGTCCATAAGTAGAATATCAGCAAAGGCTCCTGCATATAGAGCATGTGTGCTGCAATATTCCACACACCACAATGATGTATGCCATCCTTTTAAGAAAGCACTTGTCTACCAACTTTTACTCCAGTGCAAACCACAATATAGCAAAATGCACATGTTTAATCATTTATTAAGCTGATTAGTCTTTGCAATACATTATTCTTATCATTCTTCCGTAGTGCAGCTAGGCTACTTCCGTTATGCTTTCCATTCCACAATCTAGAGTCTTAAAGAATTCAAATTCCTGCTGTGTGACCTTCAGAGTCGCCTGCTTCACAACCCATGTGAGCTGTCTAGAAACACACAGGTGCTTCACTCTGGTAACGTTATTTACAGGTGGCAAGGGCAGCATATTTCTCCAGCAACATCTTTAGAGTTTGGCTTCCAATACCACTGACCATTCTCATGCGCTAAAGAGTCACAAGCATATTTTTACAATCACAATGATTGGCACCTTTCATGACACTTTTAAAGCCACCTGTGTTGAAAATCGTGCCCATGTCTCTAAGCAGCCATGTCTCAACACAGAAGATACTTCTCCAAAGCTCATGGGCACACCACACCAGAGACATGAACTCTCTTCAGCAAGATCACAGCCTCCAACATCTTTCAAGCAATTCCATCACATAAACCAAGCTGTTTGGGCTAGGACAAACATTCACAAGTTCCTGATCCAAAGAGACCATAAAGTCTACATACAAAGCCATACATAACCCATGAGTAGTCCATAAGTAGAATATCAGCAAAGGCTCCTGCATATAGAGCATGTGTGCTGCAATATTCCACACACCACAATGATGTATGCCATCCTTTTAAGAAAGCACTTGTCTACCAACTTTTACTCCAGTGCAAACCACAATATAGCAAAATGCACATGTTTAATCATTTATTAAGCTGATTAGTCTTTGCAACACATTATTCTTATCATTCTTCCGTAGTGCAGCTAGGCTACTTCCGTTATGCTTTCCATTCCACAATCTAGAGTCTTAAAGAATTCAAATTCCTGCTGTGTGACCTTCAGAGTCGCCTGCTTCACAACCCATGTGAGCTGTCTAGAACCACACAGGTGCTTCACTCTGGTAACGTTATTTACAGGTGGCAAGGGCAGCATATTTCTCCAGCAACATCTTTAGAGTTTGGCTTCCAATACCACTGACCATTCTCATGCGCTAAAGAGTCACAAGCATATTTTTACAATCACAATGATTGGCACCTTTCATGACACTTTTAAAGCCACCTGTGTTGAAAATCGTGCCCATGTCTCTAAGCAGCCATGTCTCAACACAGAAGATACTTCTCCAAAGCTCATGGGCACACCACACCAGAGACATGAACTCTCTTCAGCAAGATCACAGCCTCCAACATCTTTCAAGCAATTCCATCACATAAACCAAGCTGTTTGGGCTAGGACAAACATTCACAAGTTCCTGATCCAAAGAGACCATAAAGTCTACATACAAAGCCATACATAACCCATGAGTAGTCCATAAGTAGAATATCAGCAAAGGCTCCTGCATATAGAGCATGTGTGCTACAATATTCCACACACCACAATGATGTATGCCATCCTTTTAAGAAAGCACTTGTCTACCAACTTTTACTCCAGTGCAAACCACAATATAGCAAAATGCACATGTTTAATCATTTATTAAGCTGATTAGTCTTTGCAACACATTATTCTTATCATTCTTCCGTAGTGCAGCTAGGCTACTTCCGTTATGCTTTCCATTCCACAATCTAGAGTCTTAAAGAATTCAAATTCCTGCTGTGTGACCTTCAGAGTCGCCTGCTTCACAACCCATGTGAGCTGTCTAGAACCACACAGGTGCTTCACTCTGGTAACGTTATTTACAGGTGGCAAGGGCAGCATATTTCTCCAGCAACATCTTTAGAGTTTGGCTTCCAATACCACTGACCATTCTCATGCGCTAAAGAGTCACAAGCATATTTTTACAATCACAATGATTGGCACCTTTCATGACACTTTTAAAGCCACCTGTGTTGAAAATCGTGCCCATGTCTCTAAGCAGCCATGTCTCAACACAGAAGATACTTCTCCAAAGCTCATGGGCACACCACACCAGAGACATGAACTCTCTTCAGCAAGATCACAGCCTCCAACATCTTTCAAGCAATTCCATCACATAAACCAAGCTGTTTGGGCTAGGACAAACATTCACAAGTTCCTGATCCAAAGAGACCATAAAGTCTACATACAAAGCCATACATAACCCATGAGTAGTCCATAAGTAGAATATCAGCAAAGGCTCCTGCATATAGAGCATGTGTGCTGCAATATTCCACACACCACAATGATGTATGCCATCCTTTTAAGAAAGCACTTGTCTACCAACTTTTACTCCAGTGCAAACCACAATATAGCAAAATGCACATGTTTAATCATTTATTAAGCTGATTAGTCTTTGCAATACATTATTCTTATCATTCTTCCGTAGTGCAGCTAGGCTACTTCCGTTATGCTTTCCATTCCACAATCTAGAGTCTTAAAGAATTCAAATTCCTGCTGTGTGACCTTCAGAGTCGCCTGCTTCACAACCCATGTGAGCTGTCTAGAACCACACAGGTGCTTCACTCTGGTAACGTTATTTACAGGTGGCAAGGGCAGCATATTTCTCCAGCAACATCTTTAGAGTTTGGCTTCCAATACCACTGACCATTCTCATGCGCTAAAGAGTCACAAGCATATTTTTACAATCACAATGATTGGCACCTTTCATGACACTTTTAAAGCCACCTGTGTTGAAAATCGTGCCCATGTCTCTAAGCAGCCATGTCTCAACACAGAAGATACTTCTCCAAAGCTCATGGGCACACCACACCAGAGACATGAACTCTCTTCAGCAAGATCACAGCCTCCAACATCTTTCAAGCAATTCCATCACATAAACCAAGCTGTTTGGGCTAGGACAAACATTCACAAGTTCCTGATCCAAAGAGACCATAAAGTCTACATACAAAGCCATACATAACCCATGAGTAGTCCATAAGTAGAATATCAGCAAAGGCTCCTGCATATAGAGCATGTGTGCTGCAATATTCCACACACCACAATGATGTATGCCATCCTTTTAAGAAAGCACTTGTCTACCAACTTTTACTCCAGTGCAAACCACAATATAGCAAAATGCACATGTTTAATCATTTATTAAGCTGATTAGTCTTTGCAATACATTATTCTTATCATTCTTCCGTAGTGCAGCTAGGCTACTTCCGTTATGCTTTCCATTCCACAATCTAGAGTCTTAAAGAATTCAAATTCCTGCTGTGTGACCTTCAGAGTCGCCTGCTTCACAACCCATGTGAGCTGTCTAGAACCACACAGGTGCTTCACTCTGGTAACGTTATTTACAGGTGGCAAGGGCAGCATATTTCTCCAGCAACATCTTTAGAGTTTGGCTTCCAATACCACTGACCATTCTCATGCGCTAAAGAGTCACAAGCATATTTTTACAATCACAATGATTGGCACCTTTCATGACACTTTTAAAGCCACCTGTGTTGAAAATCGTGCCCATGTCTCTAAGCAGCCATGTCTCAACACAGAAGATACTTCTCCAAAGCTCATGGGCACACCACACCAGAGACATGAACTCTCTTCAGCAAGATCACAGCCTCCAACATCTTTCAAGCAATTCCATCACATAAACCAAGCTGTTTGGGCTAGGACAAACATTCACAAGTTCCTGATCCAAAGAGACCATAAAGTCTACATACAAAGCCATACATAACCCATGAGTAGTCCATAAGTAGAATATCAGCAAAGGCTCCTGCATATAGAGCATGTGTGCTGCAATATTCCACACACCACAATGATGTATGCCATCCTTTTAAGAAAGCACTTGTCTACCAACTTTTACTCCAGTGCAAACCACAATATAGCAAAATGCACATGTTTAATCATTTATTAAGCTGATTAGTCTTTGCAATACATTATTCTTATCATTCTTCCGTAGTGCAGCTAGGCTACTTCCGTTATGCTTTCCATTCCACAATCTAGAGTCTTAAAGAATTCAAATTCCTGCTGTGTGACCTTCAGAGTCGCCTGCTTCACAACCCATGTGAGCTGTCTAGAAACACACAGGTGCTTCACTCTGGTAACGTTATTTACAGGTGGCAAGGGCAGCATATTTCTCCAGCAACATCTTTAGAGTTTGGCTTCCAATACCACTGACCATTCTCATGCGCTAAAGAGTCACAAGCATATTTTTACAATCACAATGATTGGCACCTTTCATGACACTTTTAAAGCCACCTGTGTTGAAAATCGTGCCCATGTCTCTAAGCAGCCATGTCTCAACACAGAAGATACTTCTCCAAAGCTCATGGGCACACCACACCAGAGACATGAACTCTCTTCAGCAAGATCACAGCCTCCAACATCTTTCAAGCAATTCCATCACATAAACCAAGCTGTTTGGGCTAGGACAAACATTCACAAGTTCCTGATCCAAAGAGACCATAAAGTCTACATACAAAGCCATAAATAACCCATGAATAGTCCATATACTGTTCACTAATTATATTTCTTATTACATTATATCCAGTCATCTTACAACAGTCCTCAGGACACGTATACTTCAAAAACGATAATAATTATCATTGGTCATTCTATAAAAAGAAGAAAATGTGAAATGTATTCTCACTATACCTGTTTAGAACAGTTTTGTATATGTCAAAACTCATTACAAAGGCACAGACTTTATCAAAATGACAAACTTTAGAGGTTAGAAAGTTAACACTATTTAATTTGTAAATGAACAAAAATGCACGAGTGTCGCTTTAATTTGAAAAACGAATTGTTTTGACTTGATTTGTTGTCCCGTTGCCTTGGTAAAATGCCTATAGCCTAAGGGCACGGCCTCCTTTTGATTATTCTTTTAATAATCTACAAAATAAAACATTTCAGTAACATAAACAGACACAGGGCAAGGTAAACTAAATGGCACACATAATTACAGACATATTTAAAATAATTGTACATTATCGTAACGTAATACAGATGAATAGCGCAGCCACGGGGGCGCATGGGTAAGTGGGGAATGCCCCATTGGACCGAGGCAAATTACCCATGAGGCCCCAGCGCGGCTCAGTTAAAAGATAGTTTTATGATGGTTAGGTTGTACAATTATTAAATACGTGTGTAATTGTTAGTATCATTTAGTTTAGCTTGCCTTGTGTCTGTTTATGTGACTGTACAGTCGTTGTCACTCCCGCCATGTGTGTGTCGCCATCTCATAACACCTGTTCATATAAGAGTTTTATGGGTAAATTCAACATCATTAAAAGCTCCTACTTGTTTACCCTGTGTGCTACCATATTCCACCAACCACAATTATGTCTGTTATTCTTTTAAGAACCCATATGTCTATCAACTTTTACTCCAGTGCAAACCACAATATAGCAAAATGCACATGTTTAATCATTTATTAAGCTGATTAGTCTTTGCAACACATTATTCTTATCATTCTTCCGTAGTGCAGCTAGGCTACTTCCGTTATGCTTTCCATTCCACAATCTAGAGTCTTAAAGAATTCAAATTCCTGCTGTGTGACCTTCAGAGTCGCCTGCTTCACAACCCATGTGAGCTGTCTAGAACCACACAGGTGCTTCACTCTGGTAACGTTATTTACAGGTGGCAAGGGCAGCATATTTCTCCAGCAACATCTTTAGAGTTTGGCTTCCAATACCACTGACCATTCTCATGCGCTAAAGAGTCACAAGCATATTTTTACAATCACAATGATTGGCACCTTTCATGACACTTTTAAAGCCACCTGTGTTGAAAATCGTGCCCATGTCTCTAAGCAGCCATGTCTCAACACAGAAGATACTTCTCCAAAGCTCATGGGCACACCACACCAGAGACATGAACTCTCTTCAGCAAGATCACAGCCTCCAACATCTTTCAAGCAATTCCATCACATAAACCAAGCTGTTTGGGCTAGGACAAACATTCACAAGTTCCTGATCCAAAGAGACCATAAAGTCTACATACAAAGCCATACATAACCCATGAGTAGTCCATAAGTAGAATATCAGCAAAGGCTCCTGCATATAGAGCATGTGTGCTGCAATATTCCACACACCACAATGATGTATGCCATCCTTTTAAGAAAGCACTTGTCTACCAACTTTTACTCCAGTGCAAACCACAATATAGCAAAATGCACATGTTTAATCATTTATTAAGCTGATTAGTCTTTGCAATACATTATTCTTATCATTCTTCCGTAGTGCAGCTAGGCTACTTCCGTTATGCTTTCCATTCCACAATCTAGAGTCTTAAAGAATTCAAATTCCTGCTGTGTGACCTTCAGAGTCGCCTGCTTCACAACCCATGTGAGCTGTCTAGAAACACACAGGTGCTTCACTCTGGTAACGTTATTTACAGGTGGCAAGGGCAGCATATTTCTCCAGCAACATCTTTAGAGTTTGGCTTCCAATACCACTGACCATTCTCATGCGCTAAAGAGTCACAAGCATATTTTTACAATCACAATGATTGGCACCTTTCATGACACTTTTAAAGCCACCTGTGTTGAAAATCGTGCCCATGTCTCTAAGCAGCCATGTCTCAACACAGAAGATACTTCTCCAAAGCTCATGGGCACACCACACCAGAGACATGAACTCTCTTCAGCAAGATCACAGCCTCCAACATCTTTCAAGCAATTCCATCACATAAACCAAGCTGTTTGGGCTAGGACAAACATTCACAAGTTCCTGATCCAAAGAGACCATAAAGTCTACATACAAAGCCATAAATAACCCATGAATAGTCCATATACTGTTCACTAATTATATTTCTTATTACATTATATCCAGTCATCTTACAACAGTCCTCAGGACACGTATACTTCAAAAACGATAATAATTATCATTGGTCATTCTATAAAAAGAAGAAAATGTGAAATGTATTCTCACTATACCTGTTTAGAACAGTTTTGTATATGTCAAAACTCATTACAAAGGCACAGACTTTATCAAAATGACAAACTTTAGAGGTTAGAAAGTTAACACTATTTAATTTGTAAATGAACAAAAATGCACGAGTGTCGCTTTAATTTGAAAAACGAATTGTTTTGACTTGATTTGTTGTCCCGTTGCCTTGGTAAAATGCCTATAGCCTAAGGGCACGGCCTCCTTTTGATTATTCTTTTAATAATCTACAAAATAAAACATTTCAGTAACATAAACAGACACAGGGCAAGGTAAACTAAATGGCACACATAATTACAGACATATTTAAAATAATTGTACATTATCGTAACGTAATACAGATGAATAGCGCAGCCACGGGGGCGCATGGGTAAGTGGGGAATGCCCCATTGGACCGAGGCAAATTACCCATGAGGCCCCAGCGCGGCTCAGTTAAAAGATAGTTTTATGATGGTTAGGTTGTACAATTATTAAATACGTGTGTAATTGTTAGTATCATTTAGTTTAGCTTGCCTTGTGTCTGTTTATGTGACTGTACAGTCGTTGTCACTCCCGCCATGTGTGTGTCGCCATCTCATAACACCTGTTCATATAAGAGTTTTATGGGTAAATTCAACATCATTAAAAGCTCCTACTTGTTTACCCTGTGTGCTACCATATTCCACCAACCACAATTATGTCTGTTATTCTTTTAAGAACCCATATGTCTATCAACTTTTACTCCAGTGCAAACCACAATATAGCAAAATGCACATGTTTAATCATTTATTAAGCTGATTAGTCTTTGCAACACATTATTCTTATCATTCTTCCGTAGTGCAGCTAGGCTACTTCCGTTATGCTTTCCATTCCACAATCTAGAGTCTTAAAGAATTCAAATTCCTGCTGTGTGACCTTCAGAGTCGCCTGCTTCACAACCCATGTGAGCTGTCTAGAACCACACAGGTGCTTCACTCTGGTAACGTTATTTACAGGTGGCAAGGGCAGCATATTTCTCCAGCAACATCTTTAGAGTTTGGCTTCCAATACCACTGACCATTCTCATGCGCTAAAGAGTCACAAGCATATTTTTACAATCACAATGATTGGCACCTTTCATGACACTTTTAAAGCCACCTGTGTTGAAAATCGTGCCCATGTCTCTAAGCAGCCATGTCTCAACACAGAAGATACTTCTCCAAAGCTCATGGGCACACCACACCAGAGACATGAACTCTCTTCAGCAAGATCACAGCCTCCAACATATTTCAAGCAATTCCATCACATAAACCAAGCTGTTTGGGCTAGGACAAACATTCACAAGTTCCTGATCCAAAGAGACCATAAAGTCTACATACAAAGCCATACATAACCCATGAGTAGTCCATAAGTAGAATATCAGCAAAGGCTCCTGCATATAGAGCATGTGTGCTGCAATATTCCACACACCACAATGATGTATGCCATCCTTTTAAGAAAGCACTTGTCTACCAACTTTTACTCCAGTGCAAACCACAATATAGCAAAATGCACATGTTTAATCATTTATTAAGCTGATTAGTCTTTGCAATACATTATTCTTATCATTCTTCCGTAGTGCAGCTAGGCTACTTCCGTTATGCTTTCCATTCCACAATCTAGAGTCTTAAAGAATTCAAATTCCTGCTGTGTGACCTTCAGAGTCGCCTGCTTCACAACCCATGTGAGCTGTCTAGAACCACACAGGTGCTTCACTCTGGTAACGTTATTTACAGGTGGCAAGGGCAGCATATTTCTCCAGCAACATCTTTAGAGTTTGGCTTCCAATACCACTGACCATTCTCATGCGCTAAAGAGTCACAAGCATATTTTTACAATCACAATGATTGGCACCTTTCATGACACTTTTAAAGCCACCTGTGTTGAAAATCGTGCCCATGTCTCTAAGCAGCCATGTCTCAACACAGAAGATACTTCTCCAAAGCTCATGGGCACACCACACCAGAGACATGAACTCTCTTCAGCAAGATCACAGCCTCCAACATCTTTCAAGCAATTCCATCACATAAACCAAGCTGTTTGGGCTAGGACAAACATTCACAAGTTCCTGATCCAAAGAGACCATAAAGTCTACATACAAAGCCATACATAACCCATGAGTAGTCCATAAGTAGAATATCAGCAAAGGCTCCTGCATATAGAGCATGTGTGCTGCAATATTCCACACACCACAATGATGTATGCCATCCTTTTAAGAAAGCACTTGTCTACCAACTTTTACTCCAGTGCAAACCACAATATAGCAAAATGCACATGTTTAATCATTTATTAAGCTGATTAGTCTTTGCAATACATTATTCTTATCATTCTTCCGTAGTGCAGCTAGGCTACTTCCGTTATGCTTTCCATTCCACAATCTAGAGTCTTAAAGAATTCAAATTCCTGCTGTGTGACCTTCAGAGTCGCCTGCTTCACAACCCATGTGAGCTGTCTAGAACCACACAGGTGCTTCACTCTGGTAACGTTATTTACAGGTGGCAAGGGCAGCATATTTCTCCAGCAACATCTTTAGAGTTTGGCTTCCAATACCACTGACCATTCTCATGCGCTAAAGAGTCACAAGCATATTTTTACAATCACAATGATTGGCACCTTTCATGACACTTTTAAAGCCACCTGTGTTGAAAATCGTGCCCATGTCTCTAAGCAGCCATGTCTCAACACAGAAGATACTTCTCCAAAGCTCATGGGCACACCACACCAGAGACATGAACTCTCTTCAGCAAGATCACAGCCTCCAACATCTTTCAAGCAATTCCATCACATAAACCAAGCTGTTTGGGCTAGGACAAACATTCACAAGTTCCTGATCCAAAGAGACCATAAAGTCTACATACAAAGCCATAAATAACCCATGAATAGTCCATATACTGTTCACTAATTATATTTCTTATTACATTATATCCAGTCATCTTACAACAGTCCTCAGGACACGTATACTTCAAAAACGATAATAATTATCATTGGTCATTCTATAAAAAGAAGAAAATGTGAAATGTATTCTCACTATACCTGTTTAGAACAGTTTTGTATATGTCAAAACTCATTACAAAGGCACAGACTTTATCAAAATGACAAACTTTAGAGGTTAGAAAGTTAACACTATTTAATTTGTAAATGAACAAAAATGCACGAGTGTCGCTTTAATTTGAAAAACGAATTGTTTTGTCTTGATTTGTTGTCCCGTTGCCTTGGTAAAATGCCTATAGCCTAAGGGCACGGCCTCCTTTTGATTATTCTTTTATTAATCTACAAAATAAAACTTTTCAGTCACATAAACAGACACAGGGCAAGGTAAACTAAATAGCACACATAATTACAGACATATTTAAAATAATTGTACATTATCGTAACGTAATACAGATGAATAGCGCAGCCACGGGGGCGCATGGGTAAGTGGGGCATGCCCCATTGGACCGAGGCAAATTACCCATGAGGCCCCAGCGCGGCTCAGTTAAAAGATAGGTTTATGATGGTTAGGTTGTACAATTATTAAATACGTGTGTAATTGTTAGTATCATTTAGTTTAGCTTGCCTTGTGTCTGTTTATGTGACTGTACAGTCGTTGTCACTCCCGCCATGTTTGTGTCGCCATGTCATTAGACGTGTTCTTATATATCTTTTATGTGTAATTTAAATAAAAGGCGGAGTTTTCACATATCGACCGTGTGTGCAGCTGTTTTCCAGTGACTACAATCAAGTCCGTCTCCCTTTTAATTTGTAGATTTACAAAAACGCACGAGTGTCGCTTTAATTTGAAAAACTAATTGTTTTGACTTGATTTGTTGTCCCGTTGCCTTGGTAAAATGCCTATAGCCTAAGGGCACGGCCTCCTTTTGATTATTCTTTTAATAATCTACAAAATAAAACATTTCAGTAACATAAACAGACACAGGGCAAGGTAAACTAAATGGCACACATAATTACAGACATATTTAAAATAATTGTACATTATCGTAACGTAATACAGATGAATAGCGCAGCCACGGGGGCGCATGGGTAAGTGGGGAATGCCCCATTGGACCGAGGCAAATTACCCATGAGGCCCCAGCGCGGCTCAGTTAAAAGATAGTTTTATGATGGTTAGGTTGTACAATTATTAAATACGTGTGTAATTGTTAGTATCATTTAGTTTAGCTTGCCTTGTGTCTGTTTATGTGACTGTACAGTCGTTGTCACTCCCGCCATGTGTGTGTCGCCATCTCATAACACCTGTTCATATAAGAGTTTTATGGGTAAATTCAACATCATTAAAAGCTCCTACTTGTTTACCCTGTGTGCTACCATATTCCACCAACCACAATTATGTCTGTTATTCTTTTAAGAACCCATATGTCTATCAACTTTTACTCCAGTGCAAACCACAATATAGCAAAATGCACATGTTTAATCATTTATTAAGCTGATTAGTCTTTGCAACACATTATTCTTATCATTCTTCCGTAGTGCAGCTAGGCTACTTCCGTTATGCTTTCCATTCCACAATCTAGAGTCTTAAAGAATTCAAATTCCTGCTGTGTGACCTTCAGAGTCGCCTGCTTCACAACCCATGTGAGCTGTCTAGAACCACACAGGTGCTTCACTCTGGTAACGTTATTTACAGGTGGCAAGGGCAGCATATTTCTCCAGCAACATCTTTAGAGTTTGGCTTCCAATACCACTGACCATTCTCATGCGCTAAAGAGTCACAAGCATATTTTTACAATCACAATGATTGGCACCTTTCATGACACTTTTAAAGCCACCTGTGTTGAAAATCGTGCCCATGTCTCTAAGCAGCCATGTCTCAACACAGAAGATACTTCTCCAAAGCTCATGGGCACACCACACCAGAGACATGAACTCTCTTCAGCAAGATCACAGCCTCCAACATCTTTCAAGCAATTCCATCACATAAACCAAGCTGTTTGGGCTAGGACAAACATTCACAAGTTCCTGATCCAAAGAGACCATAAAGTCTACATACAAAGCCATACATAACCCATGAGTAGTCCATAAGTAGAATATCAGCAAAGGCTCCTGCATATAGAGCATGTGTGCTGCAATATTCCACACACCACAATGATGTATGCCATCCTTTTAAGAAAGCACTTGTCTACCAACTTTTACTCCAGTGCAAACCACAATATAGCAAAATGCACATGTTTAATCATTTATTAAGCTGATTAGTCTTTGCAATACATTATTCTTATCATTCTTCCGTAGTGCAGCTAGGCTACTTCCGTTATGCTTTCCATTCCACAATCTAGAGTCTTAAAGAATTCAAATTCCTGCTGTGTGACCTTCAGAGTCGCCTGCTTCACAACCCATGTGAGCTGTCTAGAAACACACAGGTGCTTCACTCTGGTAACGTTATTTACAGGTGGCAAGGGCAGCATATTTCTCCAGCAACATCTTTAGAGTTTGGCTTCCAATACCACTGACCATTCTCATGCGCTAAAGAGTCACAAGCATATTTTTACAATCACAATGATTGGCACCTTTCATGACACTTTTAAAGCCACCTGTGTTGAAAATCGTGCCCATGTCTCTAAGCAGCCATGTCTCAACACAGAAGATACTTCTCCAAAGCTCATGGGCACACCACACCAGAGACATGAACTCTCTTCAGCAAGATCACAGCCTCCAACATCTTTCAAGCAATTCCATCACATAAACCAAGCTGTTTGGGCTAGGACAAACATTCACAAGTTCCTGATCCAAAGAGACCATAAAGTCTACATACAAAGCCATACATAACCCATGAGTAGTCCATAAGTAGAATATCAGCAAAGGCTCCTGCATATAGAGCATGTGTGCTGCAATATTCCACACACCACAATGATGTATGCCATCCTTTTAAGAAAGCACTTGTCTACCAACTTTTACTCCAGTGCAAACCACAATATAGCAAAATGCACATGTTTAATCATTTATTAAGCTGATTAGTCTTTGCAATACATTATTCTTATCATTCTTCCGTAGTGCAGCTAGGCTACTTCCGTTATGCTTTCCATTCCACAATCTAGAGTCTTAAAGAATTCAAATTCCTGCTGTGTGACCTTCAGAGTCGCCTGCTTCACAACCCATGTGAGCTGTCTAGAACCACACAGGTGCTTCACTCTGGTAACGTTATTTACAGGTGGCAAGGGCAGCATATTTCTCCAGCAACATCTTTAGAGTTTGGCTTCCAATACCACTGACCATTCTCATGCGCTAAAGAGTCACAAGCATATTTTTACAATCACAATGATTGGCACCTTTCATGACACTTTTAAAGCCACCTGTGTTGAAAATCGTGCCCATGTCTCTAAGCAGCCATGTCTCAACACAGAAGATACTTCTCCAAAGCTCATGGGCACACCACACCAGAGACATGAACTCTCTTCAGCAAGATCACAGCCTCCAACATCTTTCAAGCAATTCCATCACATAAACCAAGCTGTTTGGGCTAGGACAAACATTCACAAGTTCCTGATCCAAAGAGACCATAAAGTCTACATACAAAGCCATACATAACCCATGAGTAGTCCATAAGTAGAATATCAGCAAAGGCTCCTGCATATAGAGCATGTGTGCTGCAATATTCCACACACCACAATGATGTATGCCATCCTTTTAAGAAAGCACTTGTCTACCAACTTTTACTCCAGTGCAAACCACAATATAGCAAAATGCACATGTTTAATCATTTATTAAGCTGATTAGTCTTTGCAATACATTATTCTTATCATTCTTCCGTAGTGCAGCTAGGCTACTTCCGTTATGCTTTCCATTCCACAATCTAGAGTCTTAAATAATTCAAATTCCTGCTGTGTGACCTTCAGAGTCGCCTGCTTCACAACCCATGTGAGCTGTCTAGAAACACACAGGTGCTTCACTCTGGTAACGTTATTTACAGGTGGCAAGGGCAGCATATTTCTCCAGCAACATCTTTAGAGTTTGGCTTCCAATACCACTGACCATTCTCATGCGCTAAAGAGTCACAAGCATATTTTTACAATCACAATGATTGGCACCTTTCATGACACTTTTAAAGCCACCTGTGTTGAAAATCGTGCCCATGTCTCTAAGCAGCCATGTCTCAACACAGAAGATACTTCTCCAAAGCTCATGGGCACACCACACCAGAGACATGAACTCTCTTCAGCAAGATCACAGCCTCCAACATCTTTCAAGCAATTCCATCACATAAACCAAGCTGTTTGGGCTAGGACAAACATTCACAAGTTCCTGATCCAAAGAGACCATAAAGTCTACATACAAAGCCATACATAACCCATGAGTAGTCCATAAGTAGAATATCAGCAAAGGCTCCTGCATATAGAGCATGTGTGCTGCAATATTCCACACACCACAATGATGTATGCTAGAGCTGGGCGATTAATCGATATTATCTATTAATTCGAATTTACAGTTAAGGACGATGTGTTTTTAAGAAAATCGATTTTCTGAGATTTAATTTTCACCACCGACGCTGCACTGTGGGCTCCCGTAGTTCAGTGAGTTTAGCACCTCCCACCCATCCACCCTCAAAACACACACACACAAACATGACGGCGGAACTTGTGTCCAAGAAAAGAGCAACTAGCTCCGTGATCTGGAGTTGGTTCGGTTTTGCGGCGTCAGATGTAGACCAAACAAGTCCTCGCTGTAAGGTGTTTGAAACCGATAGAGGGAGAGAGCGAAGAGTGCTATTCAGTTGCGCTGTCAATAAAGTTTCCCTCCGCGGGATATTTTGGATTAAGCAGTTTCTGCCTCGGTCACCGAACCCGCTTCAATGGATTATACTTTCGCGAGTGACCGTAGCGCGCGGCTCCGGGCACCTCGCGAGTGTGTAAAATGGAGACAAATTAAGTATTATATCGCGATCCATTATTAGTGTTGACTTGTAACTCCTGCGGTAGCCCAACTCAAAAGTAGACCAAAAAACCGCACCCCGCGACCCCATAATTTTTACCCGCGGCTGGATTTTCCAAACAAGCCCAATTTGGCGTGAAAACGCGAACCTGGCAACTATTGTAGTATAAAGTATAAACTGTGGTAGTATAAAGAAACAGTGGAAGGAACATTTACCTGACGAATTTTAATGTTACATTGTGTTTCAGGTTTGAAAAGTGCTGGAATTTAGGCTAAAGTGAGGGGAGCCCTGTTCTTAATCAGAATGTAGACAGCGTGACTGTCAGTACAACATGCAAGAATTGTTCAATTGTATTTGTTTTCCATTTTATTAAAGGGCACCAAATTATTTATATCTATTTATTTTTTGAGGGTGTGTTTTATTTATTTATTTTAAGTTTGAGGTTGCATTGTGTCAATGCTTAAAGTATGTTGGAGAAAACCTTCTAAAATTTACTGAATGTTCTCACTTGTTTACAATTTGTTTCTGCTTGCACTTTAACCCCAAAGGGGAAATTTAAGTGAAAAATAAATTAAAACTTTTTTTTACCATTCCTTTATCATCTGTAGTTTTTTAGTAGAGGAAAATAAATCTATTAAAATCGAAAATCGGATTAAAAAAAAATTAATCGAAGATTTTTTTGGAGGGCCATATCGCCCAGCTCTAATGTATGCCATCCTTTTAAGAAAGCACTTGTCTACCAACTTTTACTCCAGTGCAAACCACAATATAGCAAAATGCACATGTTTAATCATTTATTAAGCTGATTAGTCTTTGCAATACATTATTCTTATCATTCTTCCGTAGTGCAGCTAGGCTACTTCCGTTATGCTTTCCATTCCACAATCTAGAGTCTTAAAGAATTCAAATTCCTGCTGTGTGACCTTCAGAGTCGCCTGCTTCACAACCCATGTGAGCTGTCTAGAACCACACAGGTGCTTCACTCTGGTAACGTTATTTACAGGTGGCAAGGGCAGCATATTTCTCCAGCAACATCTTTAGAGTTTGGCTTCCAATACCACTGACCATTCTCATGCGCTAAAGAGTCACAAGCATATTTTTACAATCACAATGATTGGCACCTTTCATGACACTTTTAAAGCCACCTGTGTTGAAAATCGTGCCCATGTCTCTAAGCAGCCATGTCTCAACACAGAAGATACTTCTCCAAAGCTCATGGGCACACCACACCAGAGACATGAACTCTCTTCAGCAAGATCACAGCCTCCAACATATTTCAAGCAATTCCATCACATAAACCAAGCTGTTTGGGCTAGGACAAACATTCACAAGTTCCTGATCCAAAGAGACCATAAAGTCTACATACAAAGCCATACATAACCCATGAGTAGTCCATAAGTAGAATATCAGCAAAGGCTCCTGCATATAGAGCATGTGTGCTGCAATATTCCACACACCACAATGATGTATGCCATCCTTTTAAGAAAGCACTTGTCTACCAACTTTTACTCCAGTGCAAACCACAATATAGCAAAATGCACATGTTTAATCATTTATTAAGCTGATTAGTCTTTGCAATACATTATTCTTATCATTCTTCCGTAGTGCAGCTAGGCTACTTCCGTTATGCTTTCCATTCCACAATCTAGAGTCTTAAAGAATTCAAATTCCTGCTGTGTGACCTTCAGAGTCGCCTGCTTCACAACCCATGTGAGCTGTCTAGAACCACACAGGTGCTTCACTCTGGTAACGTTATTTACAGGTGGCAAGGGCAGCATATTTCTCCAGCAACATCTTTAGAGTTTGGCTTCCAATACCACTGACCATTCTCATGCGCTAAAGAGTCACAAGCATATTTTTACAATCACAATGATTGGCACCTTTCATGACACTTTTAAAGCCACCTGTGTTGAAAATCGTGCCCATGTCTCTAAGCAGCCATGTCTCAACACAGAAGATACTTCTCCAAAGCTCATGGGCACACCACACCAGAGACATGAACTCTCTTCAGCAAGATCACAGCCTCCAACATCTTTCAAGCAATTCCATCACATAAACCAAGCTGTTTGGGCTAGGACAAACATTCACAAGTTCCTGATCCAAAGAGACCATAAAGTCTACATACAAAGCCATACATAACCCATGAGTAGTCCATAAGTAGAATATCAGCAAAGGCTCCTGCATATAGAGCATGTGTGCTGCAATATTCCACACACCACAATGATGTATGCCATCCTTTTAAGAAAGCACTTGTCTACCAACTTTTACTCCAGTGCAAACCACAATATAGCAAAATGCACATGTTTAATCATTTATTAAGCTGATTAGTCTTTGCAATACATTATTCTTATCATTCTTCCGTAGTGCAGCTAGGCTACTTCCGTTATGCTTTCCATTCCACAATCTAGAGTCTTAAAGAATTCAAATTCCTGCTGTGTGACCTTCAGAGTCGCCTGCTTCACAACCCATGTGAGCTGTCTAGAACCACACAGGTGCTTCACTCTGGTAACGTTATTTACAGGTGGCAAGGGCAGCATATTTCTCCAGCAACATCTTTAGAGTTTGGCTTCCAATACCACTGACCATTCTCATGCGCTAAAGAGTCACAAGCATATTTTTACAATCACAATGATTGGCACCTTTCATGACACTTTTAAAGCCACCTGTGTTGAAAATCGTGCCCATGTCTCTAAGCAGCCATGTCTCAACACAGAAGATACTTCTCCAAAGCTCATGGGCACACCACACCAGAGACATGAACTCTCTTCAGCAAGATCACAGCCTCCAACATCTTTCAAGCAATTCCATCACATAAACCAAGCTGTTTGGGCTAGGACAAACATTCACAAGTTCCTGATCCAAAGAGACCATAAAGTCTACATACAAAGCCATACATAACCCATGAGTAGTCCATAAGTAGAATATCAGCAAAGGCTCCTGCATATAGAGCATGTGTGCTGCAATATTCCACACACCACAATGATGTATGCCATCCTTTTAAGAAAGCACTTGTCTACCAACTTTTACTCCAGTGCAAACCACAATATAGCAAAATGCACATGTTTAATCATTTATTAAGCTGATTAGTCTTTGCAATACATTATTCTTATCATTCTTCCGTAGTGCAGCTAGGCTACTTCCGTTATGCTTTCCATTCCACAATCTAGAGTCTTAAAGAATTCAAATTCCTGCTGTGTGACCTTCAGAGTCGCCTGCTTCACAACCCATGTGAGCTGTCTAGAAACACACAGGTGCTTCACTCTGGTAACGTTATTTACAGGTGGCAAGGGCAGCATATTTCTCCAGCAACATCTTTAGAGTTTGGCTTCCAATACCACTGACCATTCTCATGCGCTAAAGAGTCACAAGCATATTTTTACAATCACAATGATTGGCACCTTTCATGACACTTTTAAAGCCACCTGTGTTGAAAATCGTGCCCATGTCTCTAAGCAGCCATGTCTCAACACAGAAGATACTTCTCCAAAGCTCATGGGCACACCACACCAGAGACATGAACTCTCTTCAGCAAGATCACAGCCTCCAACATCTTTCAAGCAATTCCATCACATAAACCAAGCTGTTTGGGCTAGGACAAACATTCACAAGTTCCTGATCCAAAGAGACCATAAAGTCTACATACAAAGCCATAAATAACCCATGAATAGTCCATATACTGTTCACTAATTATATTTCTTATTACATTATATCCAGTCATCTTACAACAGTCCTCAGGACACGTATACTTCAAAAACGATAATAATTATCATTGGTCATTCTATAAAAAGAAGAAAATGTGAAATGTATTCTCACTATACCTGTTTAGAACAGTTTTGTATATGTCAAAACTCATTACAAAGGCACAGACTTTATCAAAATGACAAACTTTAGAGGTTAGAAAGTTAACACTATTTAATTTGTAAATGAACAAAAATGCACGAGTGTCGCTTTAATTTGAAAAACGAATTGTTTTGTCTTGATTTGTTGTCCCGTTGCCTTGGTAAAATGCCTATAGCCTAAGGGCACGGCCTCCTTTTGATTATTCTTTTATTAATCTACAAAATAAAACTTTTCAGTCACATAAACAGACACAGGGCAAGGTAAACTAAATAGCACACATAATTACAGACATATTTAAAATAATTGTACATTATCGTAACGTAATACAGATGAATAGCGCAGCCACGGGGGCGCATGGGTAAGTGGGGCATGCCCCATTGGACCGAGGCAAATTACCCATGAGGCCCCAGCGCGGCTCAGTTAAAAGATAGGTTTATGATGGTTAGGTTGTACAATTATTAAATACGTGTGTAATTGTTAGTATCATTTAGTTTAGCTTGCCTTGTGTCTGTTTATGTGACTGTACAGTCGTTGTCACTCCCGCCATGTTTGTGTCGCCATGTCATTAGACGTGTTCTTATATATCTTTTATGTGTAATTTAAATAAAAGGCGGAGTTTTCACATATCGACCGTGTGTGCAGCTGTTTTCCAGTGACTACAATCAAGTCCGTCTCCCTTTTAATTTGTAGATTTACAAAAACGCACGAGTGTCGCTTTAATTTGAAAAACTAATTGTTTTGACTTGATTTGTTGTCCCGTTGCCTTGGTAAAATGCCTATAGCCTAAGGGCACGGCCTCCTTTTGATTATTCTTTTAATAATCTACAAAATAAAACATTTCAGTAACATAAACAGACACAGGGCAAGGTAAACTAAATGGCACACATAATTACAGACATATTTAAAATAATTGTACATTATCGTAACGTAATACAGATGAATAGCGCAGCCACGGGGGCGCATGGGTAAGTGGGGAATGCCCCATTGGACCGAGGCAAATTACCCATGAGGCCCCAGCGCGGCTCAGTTAAAAGATAGTTTTATGATGGTTAGGTTGTACAATTATTAAATACGTGTGTAATTGTTAGTATCATTTAGTTTAGCTTGCCTTGTGTCTGTTTATGTGACTGTACAGTTGTTGTCACTCCCGCCATGTGTGTGTCGCCATCTCATAACACCTGTTCATATAAGAGTTTTATGGGTAAATTCAACATCATTAAAAGCTCCTACTTGTTTACCCTGTGTGCTACCATATTCCACCAACCACAATTATGTCTGTTATTCTTTTAAGAACCCATATGTCTATCAACTTTTACTCCAGTGCAAACCACAATATAGCAAAATGCACATGTTTAATCATTTATTAAGCTGATTAGTCTTTGCAACACATTATTCTTATCATTCTTCCGTAGTGCAGCTAGGCTACTTCCGTTATGCTTTCCATTCCACAATCTAGAGTCTTAAAGAATTCAAATTCCTGCTGTGTGACCTTCAGAGTCGCCTGCTTCACAACCCATGTGAGCTGTCTAGAACCACACAGGTGCTTCACTCTGGTAACGTTATTTACAGGTGGCAAGGGCAGCATATTTCTCCAGCAACATCTTTAGAGTTTGGCTTCCAATACCACTGACCATTCTCATGCGCTAAAGAGTCACAAGCATATTTTTACAATCACAATGATTGGCACCTTTCATGACACTTTTAAAGCCACCTGTGTTGAAAATCGTGCCCATGTCTCTAAGCAGCCATGTCTCAACACAGAAGATACTTCTCCAAAGCTCATGGGCACACCACACCAGAGACATGAACTCTCTTCAGCAAGATCACAGCCTCCAACATATTTCAAGCAATTCCATCACATAAACCAAGCTGTTTGGGCTAGGACAAACATTCACAAGTTCCTGATCCAAAGAGACCATAAAGTCTACATACAAAGCCATACATAACCCATGAGTAGTCCATAAGTAGAATATCAGCAAAGGCTCCTGCATATAGAGCATGTGTGCTGCAATATTCCACACACCACAATGATGTATGCCATCCTTTTAAGAAAGCACTTGTCTACCAACTTTTACTCCAGTGCAAACCACAATATAGCAAAATGCACATGTTTAATCATTTATTAAGCTGATTAGTCTTTGCAATACATTATTCTTATCATTCTTCCGTAGTGCAGCTAGGCTACTTCCGTTATGCTTTCCATTCCACAATCTAGAGTCTTAAAGAATTCAAATTCCTGCTGTGTGACCTTCAGAGTCGCCTGCTTCACAACCCATGTGAGCTGTCTAGAACCACACAGGTGCTTCACTCTGGTAACGTTATTTACAGGTGGCAAGGGCAGCATATTTCTCCAGCAACATCTTTAGAGTTTGGCTTCCAATACCACTGACCATTCTCATGCGCTAAAGAGTCACAAGCATATTTTTACAATCACAATGATTGGCACCTTTCATGACACTTTTAAAGCCACCTGTGTTGAAAATCGTGCCCATGTCTCTAAGCAGCCATGTCTCAACACAGAAGATACTTCTCCAAAGCTCATGGGCACACCACACCAGAGACATGAACTCTCTTCAGCAAGATCACAGCCTCCAACATCTTTCAAGCAATTCCATCACATAAACCAAGCTGTTTGGGCTAGGACAAACATTCACAAGTTCCTGATCCAAAGAGACCATAAAGTCTACATACAAAGCCATACATAACCCATGAGTAGTCCATAAGTAGAATATCAGCAAAGGCTCCTGCATATAGAGCATGTGTGCTGCAATATTCCACACACCACAATGATGTATGCCATCCTTTTAAGAAAGCACTTGTCTACCAACTTTTACTCCAGTGCAAACCACAATATAGCAAAATGCACATGTTTAATCATTTATTAAGCTGATTAGTCTTTGCAATACATTATTCTTATCATTCTTCCGTAGTGCAGCTAGGCTACTTCCGTTATGCTTTCCATTCCACAATCTAGAGTCTTAAAGAATTCAAATTCCTGCTGTGTGACCTTCAGAGTCGCCTGCTTCACAACCCATGTGAGCTGTCTAGAACCACACAGGTGCTTCACTCTGGTAACGTTATTTACAGGTGGCAAGGGCAGCATATTTCTCCAGCAACATCTTTAGAGTTTGGCTTCCAATACCACTGACCATTCTCATGCGCTAAAGAGTCACAAGCATATTTTTACAATCACAATGATTGGCACCTTTCATGACACTTTTAAAGCCACCTGTGTTGAAAATCGTGCCCATGTCTCTAAGCAGCCATGTCTCAACACAGAAGATACTTCTCCAAAGCTCATGGGCACACCACACCAGAGACATGAACTCTCTTCAGCAAGATCACAGCCTCCAACATCTTTCAAGCAATTCCATCACATAAACCAAGCTGTTTGGGCTAGGACAAACATTCACAAGTTCCTGATCCAAAGAGACCATAAAGTCTACATACAAAGCCATACATAACCCATGAGTAGTCCATAAGTAGAATATCAGCAAAGGCTCCTGCATATAGAGCATGTGTGCTGCAATATTCCACACACCACAATGATGTATGCCATCCTTTTAAGAAAGCACTTGTCTACCAACTTTTACTCCAGTGCAAACCACAATATAGCAAAATGCACATGTTTAATCATTTATTAAGCTGATTAGTCTTTGCAATACATTATTCTTATCATTCTTCCGTAGTGCAGCTAGGCTACTTCCGTTATGCTTTCCATTCCACAATCTAGAGTCTTAAAGAATTCAAATTCCTGCTGTGTGACCTTCAGAGTCGCCTGCTTCACAACCCATGTGAGCTGTCTAGAAACACACAGGTGCTTCACTCTGGTAACGTTATTTACAGGTGGCAAGGGCAGCATATTTCTCCAGCAACATCTTTAGAGTTTGGCTTCCAATACCACTGACCATTCTCATGCGCTAAAGAGTCACAAGCATATTTTTACAATCACAATGATTGGCACCTTTCATGACACTTTTAAAGCCACCTGTGTTGAAAATCGTGCCCATGTCTCTAAGCAGCCATGTCTCAACACAGAAGATACTTCTCCAAAGCTCATGGGCACACCACACCAGAGACATGAACTCTCTTCAGCAAGATCACAGCCTCCAACATCTTTCAAGCAATTCCATCACATAAACCAAGCTGTTTGGGCTAGGACAAACATTCACAAGTTCCTGATCCAAAGAGACCATAAAGTCTACATACAAAGCCATAAATAACCCATGAATAGTCCATATACTGTTCACTAATTATATTTCTTATTACATTATATCCAGTCATCTTACAACAGTCCTCAGGACACGTATACTTCAAAAACGATAATAATTATCATTGGTCATTCTATAAAAAGAAGAAAATGTGAAATGTATTCTCACTATACCTGTTTAGAACAGTTTTGTATATGTCAAAACTCATTACAAAGGCACAGACTTTATCAAAATGACAAACTTTAGAGGTTAGAAAGTTAACACTATTTAATTTGTAAATGAACAAAAATGCACGAGTGTCGCTTTAATTTGAAAAACGAATTGTTTTGTCTTGATTTGTTGTCCCGTTGCCTTGGTAAAATGCCTATAGCCTAAGGGCACGGCCTCCTTTTGATTATTCTTTTATTAATCTACAAAATAAAACTTTTCAGTCACATAAACAGACACAGGGCAAGGTAAACTAAATAGCACACATAATTACAGACATATTTAAAATAATTGTACATTATCGTAACGTAATACAGATGAATAGCGCAGCCACGGGGGCGCATGGGTAAGTGGGGCATGCCCCATTGGACCGAGGCAAATTACCCATGAGGCCCCAGCGCGGCTCAGTTAAAAGATAGGTTTATGATGGTTAGGTTGTACAATTATTAAATACGTGTGTAATTGTTAGTATCATTTAGTTTAGCTTGCCTTGTGTCTGTTTATGTGACTGTACAGTCGTTGTCACTCCCGCCATGTTTGTGTCGCCATGTCATTAGACGTGTTCTTATATATCTTTTATGTGTAATTTAAATAAAAGGCGGAGTTTTCACATATCGACCGTGTGTGCAGCTGTTTTCCAGTGACTACAATCAAGTCCGTCTCCCTTTTAATTTGTAGATTTACAAAAACGCACGAGTGTCGCTTTAATTTGAAAAACTAATTGTTTTGACTTGATTTGTTGTCCCGTTGCCTTGGTAAAATGCCTATAGCCTAAGGGCACGGCCTCCTTTTGATTATTCTTTTAATAATCTACAAAATAAAACATTTCAGTAACATAAACAGACACAGGGCAAGGTAAACTAAATGGCACACATAATTACAGACATATTTAAAATAATTGTACATTATCGTAACGTAATACAGATGAATAGCGCAGCCACGGGGGCGCATGGGTAAGTGGGGAATGCCCCATTGGACCGAGGCAAATTACCCATGAGGCCCCAGCGCGGCTCAGTTAAAAGATAGTTTTATGATGGTTAGGTTGTACAATTATTAAATACGTGTGTAATTGTTAGTATCATTTAGTTTAGCTTGCCTTGTGTCTGTTTATGTGACTGTACAGTCGTTGTCACTCCCGCCATGTGTGTGTCGCCATCTCATAACACCTGTTCATATAAGAGTTTTATGGGTAAATTCAACATCATTAAAAGCTCCTACTTGTTTACCCTGTGTGCTACCATATTCCACCAACCACAATTATGTCTGTTATTCTTTTAAGAACCCATATGTCTATCAACTTTTACTCCAGTGCAAACCACAATATAGCAAAATGCACATGTTTAATCATTTATTAAGCTGATTAGTCTTTGCAACACATTATTCTTATCATTCTTCCGTAGTGCAGCTAGGCTACTTCCGTTATGCTTTCCATTCCACAATCTAGAGTCTTAAAGAATTCAAATTCCTGCTGTGTGACCTTCAGAGTCGCCTGCTTCACAACCCATGTGAGCTGTCTAGAACCACACAGGTGCTTCACTCTGGTAACGTTATTTACAGGTGGCAAGGGCAGCATATTTCTCCAGCAACATCTTTAGAGTTTGGCTTCCAATACCACTGACCATTCTCATGCGCTAAAGAGTCACAAGCATATTTTTACAATCACAATGATTGGCACCTTTCATGACACTTTTAAAGCCACCTGTGTTGAAAATCGTGCCCATGTCTCTAAGCAGCCATGTCTCAACACAGAAGATACTTCTCCAAAGCTCATGGGCACACCACACCAGAGACATGAACTCTCTTCAGCAAGATCACAGCCTCCAACATCTTTCAAGCAATTCCATCACATAAACCAAGCTGTTTGGGCTAGGACAAACATTCACAAGTTCCTGATCCAAAGAGACCATAAAGTCTACATACAAAGCCATACATAACCCATGAGTAGTCCATAAGTAGAATATCAGCAAAGGCTCCTGCATATAGAGCATGTGTGCTGCAATATTCCACACACCACAATGATGTATGCCATCCTTTTAAGAAAGCACTTGTCTACCAACTTTTACTCCAGTGCAAACCACAATATAGCAAAATGCACATGTTTAATCATTTATTAAGCTGATTAGTCTTTGCAATACATTATTCTTATCATTCTTCCGTAGTGCAGCTAGGCTACTTCCGTTATGCTTTCCATTCCACAATCTAGAGTCTTAAAGAATTCAAATTCCTGCTGTGTGACCTTCAGAGTCGCCTGCTTCACAACCCATGTGAGCTGTCTAGAAACACACAGGTGCTTCACTCTGGTAACGTTATTTACAGGTGGCAAGGGCAGCATATTTCTCCAGCAACATCTTTAGAGTTTGGCTTCCAATACCACTGACCATTCTCATGCGCTAAAGAGTCACAAGCATATTTTTACAATCACAATGATTGGCACCTTTCATGACACTTTTAAAGCCACCTGTGTTGAAAATCGTGCCCATGTCTCTAAGCAGCCATGTCTCAACACAGAAGATACTTCTCCAAAGCTCATGGGCACACCACACCAGAGACATGAACTCTCTTCAGCAAGATCACAGCCTCCAACATCTTTCAAGCAATTCCATCACATAAACCAAGCTGTTTGGGCTAGGACAAACATTCACAAGTTCCTGATCCAAAGAGACCATAAAGTCTACATACAAAGCCATAAATAACCCATGAATAGTCCATATACTGTTCACTAATTATATTTCTTATTACATTATATCCAGTCATCTTACAACAGTCCTCAGGACACGTATACTTCAAAAACGATAATAATTATCATTGGTCATTCTATAAAAAGAAGAAAATGTGAAATGTATTCTCACTATACCTGTTTAGAACAGTTTTGTATATGTCAAAACTCATTACAAAGGCACAGACTTTATCAAAATGACAAACTTTAGAGGTTAGAAAGTTAACACTATTTAATTTGTAAATGAACAAAAATGCACGAGTGTCGCTTTAATTTGAAAAACGAATTGTTTTGTCTTGATTTGTTGTCCCGTTGCCTTGGTAAAATGCCTATAGCCTAAGGGCACGGCCTCCTTTTGATTATTCTTTTATTAATCTACAAAATAAAACTTTTCAGTCACATAAACAGACACAGGGCAAGGTAAACTAAATAGCACACATAATTACAGACATATTTAAAATAATTGTACATTATCGTAACGTAATACAGATGAATAGCGCAGCCACGGGGGCGCATGGGTAAGTGGGGCATGCCCCATTGGACCGAGGCAAATTACCCATGAGGCCCCAGCGCGGCTCAGTTAAAAGATAGGTTTATGATGGTTAGGTTGTACAATTATTAAATACGTGTGTAATTGTTAGTATCATTTAGTTTAGCTTGCCTTGTGTCTGTTTATGTGACTGTACAGTCGTTGTCACTCCCGCCATGTTTGTGTCGCCATGTCATTAGACGTGTTCTTATATATCTTTTATGTGTAATTTAAATAAAAGGCGGAGTTTTCACATATCGACCGTGTGTGCAGCTGTTTTCCAGTGACTACAATCAAGTCCGTCTCCCTTTTAATTTGTAGATTTACAAAAACGCACGAGTGTCGCTTTAATTTGAAAAACTAATTGTTTTGTCTTGATTTGTTGTCCCGTTGCCTTGGTAAAATGCCTATAGCCTAAGGGCACGGCCTCCTTTTGATTATTCTTTTAATAATCTACAAAATAAAACATTTCAGTAACATAAACAGACACAGGGCAAGGTAAACTAAATGGCACACATAATTACAGACATATTTAAAATAATTGTACATTATCGTAACGTAATACAGATGAATAGCGCAGCCACGGGGGCGCATGGGTAAGTGGGGCATGCCCCATTGGACCGAGGCAAATTATCCATGAGGCCCCAGCGCGGCTCAGTTAAAAGATAGGTTTATGATGGTTAGGTTGTACAATTATTAAATACGTGTGTAATTGTTAGTATCATTTAGTTTAGCTTGCCTTGTGTCTGTTTATGTGACTGTACAGTCGTTGTCACTCCCGCCATGTTTGTGTCGCCATGTCATTAGACGTGTTCTTATATATCTTTTATGTGTAATTTAAATAAAAGGCGGAGTTTTCACATATCGACCGTGTGTGCAGCTGTTTTCCAGTGACTACAATCAAGTCCGTCTCCCTTTTAATTTGTAGATTTACAAAAACGCACGAGTGTCGCTTTAATTTGAAAAACTAATTGTTTTGACTTGATTTGTTGTCCCGTTGCCTTGGTAAAATGCCTATAGCCTAAGGGCACGGCCTCCTTTTGATTATTCTTTTAATAATCTACAAAATAAAACATTTCAGTAACATAAACAGACACAGGGCAAGGTAAACTAAATGGCACACATAATTACAGACATATTTAAAATAATTGTACATTATCGTAACGTAATACAGATGAATAGCGCAGCCACGGGGGCGCATGGGTAAGTGGGGAATGCCCCATTGGACCGAGGCAAATTACCCATGAGGCCCCAGCGCGGCTCAGTTAAAAGATAGTTTTATGATGGTTAGGTTGTACAATTATTAAATACGTGTGTAATTGTTAGTATCATTTAGTTTAGCTTGCCTTGTGTCTGTTTATGTGACTGTACAGTCGTTGTCACTCCCGCCATGTGTGTGTCGCCATCTCATAACACCTGTTCATATAAGAGTTTTATGGGTAAATTCAACATCATTAAAAGCTCCTACTTGTTTACCCTGTGTGCTACCATATTCCACCAACCACAATTATGTCTGTTATTCTTTTAAGAACCCATATGTCTATCAACTTTTACTCCAGTGCAAACCACAATATAGCAAAATGCACATGTTTAATCATTTATTAAGCTGATTAGTCTTTGCAACACATTATTCTTATCATTCTTCCGTAGTGCAGCTAGGCTACTTCCGTTATGCTTTCCATTCCACAATCTAGAGTCTTAAAGAATTCAAATTCCTGCTGTGTGACCTTCAGAGTCGCCTGCTTCACAACCCATGTGAGCTGTCTAGAACCACACAGGTGCTTCACTCTGGTAACGTTATTTACAGGTGGCAAGGGCAGCATATTTCTCCAGCAACATCTTTAGAGTTTGGCTTCCAATACCACTGACCATTCTCATGCGCTAAAGAGTCACAAGCATATTTTTACAATCACAATGATTGGCACCTTTCATGACACTTTTAAAGCCACCTGTGTTGAAAATCGTGCCCATGTCTCTAAGCAGCCATGTCTCAACACAGAAGATACTTCTCCAAAGCTCATGGGCACACCACACCAGAGACATGAACTCTCTTCAGCAAGATCACAGCCTCCAACATCTTTCAAGCAATTCCATCACATAAACCAAGCTGTTTGGGCTAGGACAAACATTCACAAGTTCCTGATCCAAAGAGACCATAAAGTCTACATACAAAGCCATACATAACCCATGAGTAGTCCATAAGTAGAATATCAGCAAAGGCTCCTGCATATAGAGCATGTGTGCTGCAATATTCCACACACCACAATGATGTATGCCATCCTTTTAAGAAAGCACTTGTCTACCAACTTTTACTCCAGTGCAAACCACAATATAGCAAAATGCACATGTTTAATCATTTATTAAGCTGATTAGTCTTTGCAATACATTATTCTTATCATTCTTCCGTAGTGCAGCTAGGCTACTTCCGTTATGCTTTCCATTCCACAATCTAGAGTCTTAAAGAATTCAAATTCCTGCTGTGTGACCTTCAGAGTCGCCTGCTTCACAACCCATGTGAGCTGTCTAGAAACACACAGGTGCTTCACTCTGGTAACGTTATTTACAGGTGGCAAGGGCAGCATATTTCTCCAGCAACATCTTTAGAGTTTGGCTTCCAATACCACTGACCATTCTCATGCGCTAAAGAGTCACAAGCATATTTTTACAATCACAATGATTGGCACCTTTCATGACACTTTTAAAGCCACCTGTGTTGAAAATCGTGCCCATGTCTCTAAGCAGCCATGTCTCAACACAGAAGATACTTCTCCAAAGCTCATGGGCACACCACACCAGAGACATGAACTCTCTTCAGCAAGATCACAGCCTCCAACATCTTTCAAGCAATTCCATCACATAAACCAAGCTGTTTGGGCTAGGACAAACATTCACAAGTTCCTGATCCAAAGAGACCATAAAGTCTACATACAAAGCCATAAATAACCCATGAATAGTCCATATACTGTTCACTAATTATATTTCTTATTACATTATATCCAGTCATCTTACAACAGTCCTCAGGACACGTATACTTCAAAAACGATAATAATTATCATTGGTCATTCTATAAAAAGAAGAAAATGTGAAATGTATTCTCACTATACCTGTTTAGAACAGTTTTGTATATGTCAAAACTCATTACAAAGGCACAGACTTTATCAAAATGACAAACTTTAGAGGTTAGAAAGTTAACACTATTTAATTTGTAAATGAACAAAAATGCACGAGTGTCGCTTTAATTTGAAAAACGAATTGTTTTGTCTTGATTTGTTGTCCCGTTGCCTTGGTAAAATGCCTATAGCCTAAGGGCACGGCCTCCTTTTGATTATTCTTTTATTAATCTACAAAATAAAACTTTTCAGTCACATAAACAGACACAGGGCAAGGTAAACTAAATAGCACACATAATTACAGACATATTTAAAATAATTGTACATTATCGTAACGTAATACAGATGAATAGCGCAGCCACGGGGGCGCATGGGTAAGTGGGGCATGCCCCATTGGACCGAGGCAAATTACCCATGAGGCCCCAGCGCGGCTCAGTTAAAAGATAGGTTTATGATGGTTAGGTTGTACAATTATTAAATACGTGTGTAATTGTTAGTATCATTTAGTTTAGCTTGCCTTGTGTCTGTTTATGTGACTGTACAGTCGTTGTCACTCCCGCCATGTTTGTGTCGCCATGTCATTAGACGTGTTCTTATATATCTTTTATGTGTAATTTAAATAAAAGGCGGAGTTTTCACATATCGACCGTGTGTGCAGCTGTTTTCCAGTGACTACAATCAAGTCCGTCTCCCTTTTAATTTGTAGATTTACAAAAACGCACGAGTGTCGCTTTAATTTGAAAAACTAATTGTTTTGTCTTGATTTGTTGTCCCGTTGCCTTGGTAAAATGCCTATAGCCTAAGGGCACGGCCTCCTTTTGATTATTCTTTTAATAATCTACAAAATAAAACATTTCAGTAACATAAACAGACACAGGGCAAGGTAAACTAAATGGCACACATAATTACAGACATATTTAAAATAATTGTACATTATCGTAACGTAATACAGATGAATAGCGCAGCCACGGGGGCGCATGGGTAAGTGGGGAATGCCCCATTGGACCGAGGCAAATTACCCATGAGGCCCCAGCGCGGCTCAGTTAAAAGATAGTTTTATGATGGTTAGGTTGTACAATTATTAAATACGTGTGTAATTGTTAGTATCATTTAGTTTAGCTTGCCTTGTGTCTGTTTATGTGACTGTACAGTCGTTGTCACTCCCGCCATGTGTGTGTCGCCATCTCATAACACCTGTTCATATAAGAGTTTTATGGGTAAATTCAACATCATTAAAAGCTCCTACTTGTTTACCCTGTGTGCTACCATATTCCACCAACCACAATTATGTCTGTTATTCTTTTAAGAACCCATATGTCTATCAACTTTTACTCCAGTGCAAACCACAATATAGCAAAATGCACATGTTTAATCATTTATTAAGCTGATTAGTCTTTGCAACACATTATTCTTATCATTCTTCCGTAGTGCAGCTAGGCTACTTCCGTTATGCTTTCCATTCCACAATCTAGAGTCTTAAAGAATTCAAATTCCTGCTGTGTGACCTTCAGAGTCGCCTGCTTCACAACCCATGTGAGCTGTCTAGAACCACACAGGTGCTTCACTCTGGTAACGTTATTTACAGGTGGCAAGGGCAGCATATTTCTCCAGCAACATCTTTAGAGTTTGGCTTCCAATACCACTGACCATTCTCATGCGCTAAAGAGTCACAAGCATATTTTTACAATCACAATGATTGGCACCTTTCATGACACTTTTAAAGCCACCTGTGTTGAAAATCGTGCCCATGTCTCTAAGCAGCCATGTCTCAACACAGAAGATACTTCTCCAAAGCTCATGGGCACACCACACCAGAGACATGAACTCTCTTCAGCAAGATCACAGCCTCCAACATATTTCAAGCAATTCCATCACATAAACCAAGCTGTTTGGGCTAGGACAAACATTCACAAGTTCCTGATCCAAAGAGACCATAAAGTCTACATACAAAGCCATACATAACCCATGAGTAGTCCATAAGTAGAATATCAGCAAAGGCTCCTGCATATAGAGCATGTGTGCTGCAATATTCCACACACCACAATGATGTATGCCATCCTTTTAAGAAAGCACTTGTCTACCAACTTTTACTCCAGTGCAAACCACAATATAGCAAAATGCACATGTTTAATCATTTATTAAGCTGATTAGTCTTTGCAATACATTATTCTTATCATTCTTCCGTAGTGCAGCTAGGCTACTTCCGTTATGCTTTCCATTCCACAATCTAGAGTCTTAAAGAATTCAAATTCCTGCTGTGTGACCTTCAGAGTCGCCTGCTTCACAACCCATGTGAGCTGTCTAGAACCACACAGGTGCTTCACTCTGGTAACGTTATTTACAGGTGGCAAGGGCAGCATATTTCTCCAGCAACATCTTTAGAGTTTGGCTTCCAATACCACTGACCATTCTCATGCGCTAAAGAGTCACAAGCATATTTTTACAATCACAATGATTGGCACCTTTCATGACACTTTTAAAGCCACCTGTGTTGAAAATCGTGCCCATGTCTCTAAGCAGCCATGTCTCAACACAGAAGATACTTCTCCAAAGCTCATGGGCACACCACACCAGAGACATGAACTCTCTTCAGCAAGATCACAGCCTCCAACATCTTTCAAGCAATTCCATCACATAAACCAAGCTGTTTGGGCTAGGACAAACATTCACAAGTTCCTGATCCAAAGAGACCATAAAGTCTACATACAAAGCCATACATAACCCATGAGTAGTCCATAAGTAGAATATCAGCAAAGGCTCCTGCATATAGAGCATGTGTGCTGCAATATTCCACACACCACAATGATGTATGCCATCCTTTTAAGAAAGCACTTGTCTACCAACTTTTACTCCAGTGCAAACCACAATATAGCAAAATGCACATGTTTAATCATTTATTAAGCTGATTAGTCTTTGCAATACATTATTCTTATCATTCTTCCGTAGTGCAGCTAGGCTACTTCCGTTATGCTTTCCATTCCACAATCTAGAGTCTTAAAGAATTCAAATTCCTGCTGTGTGACCTTCAGAGTCGCCTGCTTCACAACCCATGTGAGCTGTCTAGAACCACACAGGTGCTTCACTCTGGTAACGTTATTTACAGGTGGCAAGGGCAGCATATTTCTCCAGCAACATCTTTAGAGTTTGGCTTCCAATACCACTGACCATTCTCATGCGCTAAAGAGTCACAAGCATATTTTTACAATCACAATGATTGGCACCTTTCATGACACTTTTAAAGCCACCTGTGTTGAAAATCGTGCCCATGTCTCTAAGCAGCCATGTCTCAACACAGAAGATACTTCTCCAAAGCTCATGGGCACACCACACCAGAGACATGAACTCTCTTCAGCAAGATCACAGCCTCCAACATCTTTCAAGCAATTCCATCACATAAACCAAGCTGTTTGGGCTAGGACAAACATTCACAAGTTCCTGATCCAAAGAGACCATAAAGTCTACATACAAAGCCATACATAACCCATGAGTAGTCCATAAGTAGAATATCAGCAAAGGCTCCTGCATATAGAGCATGTGTGCTGCAATATTCCACACACCACAATGATGTATGCCATCCTTTTAAGAAAGCACTTGTCTACCAACTTTTACTCCAGTGCAAACCACAATATAGCAAAATGCACATGTTTAATCATTTATTAAGCTGATTAGTCTTTGCAATACATTATTCTTATCATTCTTCCGTAGTGCAGCTAGGCTACTTCCGTTATGCTTTCCATTCCACAATCTAGAGTCTTAAAGAATTCAAATTCCTGCTGTGTGACCTTCAGAGTCGCCTGCTTCACAACCCATGTGAGCTGTCTAGAAACACACAGGTGCTTCACTCTGGTAACGTTATTTACAGGTGGCAAGGGCAGCATATTTCTCCAGCAACATCTTTAGAGTTTGGCTTCCAATACCACTGACCATTCTCATGCGCTAAAGAGTCACAAGCATATTTTTACAATCACAATGATTGGCACCTTTCATGACACTTTTAAAGCCACCTGTGTTGAAAATCGTGCCCATGTCTCTAAGCAGCCATGTCTCAACACAGAAGATACTTCTCCAAAGCTCATGGGCACACCACACCAGAGACATGAACTCTCTTCAGCAAGATCACAGCCTCCAACATCTTTCAAGCAATTCCATCACATAAACCAAGCTGTTTGGGCTAGGACAAACATTCACAAGTTCCTGATCCAAAGAGACCATAAAGTCTACATACAAAGCCATAAATAACCCATGAATAGTCCATATACTGTTCACTAATTATATTTCTTATTACATTATATCCAGTCATCTTACAACAGTCCTCAGGACACGTATACTTCAAAAACGATAATAATTATCATTGGTCATTCTATAAAAAGAAGAAAATGTGAAATGTATTCTCACTATACCTGTTTAGAACAGTTTTGTATATGTCAAAACTCATTACAAAGGCACAGACTTTATCAAAATGACAAACTTTAGAGGTTAGAAAGTTAACACTATTTAATTTGTAAATGAACAAAAATGCACGAGTGTCGCTTTAATTTGAAAAACGAATTGTTTTGTCTTGATTTGTTGTCCCGTTGCCTTGGTAAAATGCCTATAGCCTAAGGGCACGGCCTCCTTTTGATTATTCTTTTATTAATCTACAAAATAAAACTTTTCAGTCACATAAACAGACACAGGGCAAGGTAAACTAAATAGCACACATAATTACAGACATATTTAAAATAATTGTACATTATCGTAACGTAATACAGATGAATAGCGCAGCCACGGGGGCGCATGGGTAAGTGGGGCATGCCCCATTGGACCGAGGCAAATTACCCATGAGGCCCCAGCGCGGCTCAGTTAAAAGATAGGTTTATGATGGTTAGGTTGTACAATTATTAAATACGTGTGTAATTGTTAGTATCATTTAGTTTAGCTTGCCTTGTGTCTGTTTATGTGACTGTACAGTCGTTGTCACTCCCGCCATGTTTGTGTCGCCATGTCATTAGACGTGTTCTTATATATCTTTTATGTGTAATTTAAATAAAAGGCGGAGTTTTCACATATCGACCGTGTGTGCAGCTGTTTTCCAGTGACTACAATCAAGTCCGTCTCCCTTTTAATTTGTAGATTTACAAAAACGCACGAGTGTCGCTTTAATTTGAAAAACTAATTGTTTTGACTTGATTTGTTGTCCCGTTGCCTTGGTAAAATGCCTATAGCCTAAGGGCACGGCCTCCTTTTGATTATTCTTTTAATAATCTACAAAATAAAACATTTCAGTAACATAAACAGACACAGGGCAAGGTAAACTAAATGGCACACATAATTACAGACATATTTAAAATAATTGTACATTATCGTAACGTAATACAGATGAATAGCGCAGCCACGGGGGCGCATGGGTAAGTGGGGAATGCCCCATTGGACCGAGGCAAATTACCCATGAGGCCCCAGCGCGGCTCAGTTAAAAGATAGTTTTATGATGGTTAGGTTGTACAATTATTAAATACGTGTGTAATTGTTAGTATCATTTAGTTTAGCTTGCCTTGTGTCTGTTTATGTGACTGTACAGTCGTTGTCACTCCCGCCATGTGTGTGTCGCCATCTCATAACACCTGTTCATATAAGAGTTTTATGGGTAAATTCAACATCATTAAAAGCTCCTACTTGTTTACCCTGTGTGCTACCATATTCCACCAACCACAATTATGTCTGTTATTCTTTTAAGAACCCATATGTCTATCAACTTTTACTCCAGTGCAAACCACAATATAGCAAAATGCACATGTTTAATCATTTATTAAGCTGATTAGTCTTTGCAACACATTATTCTTATCATTCTTCCGTAGTGCAGCTAGGCTACTTCCGTTATGCTTTCCATTCCACAATCTAGAGTCTTAAAGAATTCAAATTCCTGCTGTGTGACCTTCAGAGTCGCCTGCTTCACAACCCATGTGAGCTGTCTAGAACCACACAGGTGCTTCACTCTGGTAACGTTATTTACAGGTGGCAAGGGCAGCATATTTCTCCAGCAACATCTTTAGAGTTTGGCTTCCAATACCACTGACCATTCTCATGCGCTAAAGAGTCACAAGCATATTTTTACAATCACAATGATTGGCACCTTTCATGACACTTTTAAAGCCACCTGTGTTGAAAATCGTGCCCATGTCTCTAAGCAGCCATGTCTCAACACAGAAGATACTTCTCCAAAGCTCATGGGCACACCACACCAGAGACATGAACTCTCTTCAGCAAGATCACAGCCTCCAACATCTTTCAAGCAATTCCATCACATAAACCAAGCTGTTTGGGCTAGGACAAACATTCACAAGTTCCTGATCCAAAGAGACCATAAAGTCTACATACAAAGCCATAAATAACCCATGAATAGTCCATATACTGTTCACTAATTATATTTCTTATTACATTATATCCAGTCATCTTACAACAGTCCTCAGGACACGTATACTTCAAAAACGATAATAATTATCATTGGTCATTCTATAAAAAGAAGAAAATGTGAAATGTATTCTCACTATACCTGTTTAGAACAGTTTTGTATATGTCAAAACTCATTACAAAGGCACAGACTTTATCAAAATGACAAACTTTAGAGGTTAGAAAGTTAACACTATTTAATTTGTAAATGAACAAAAATGCACGAGTGTCGCTTTAATTTGAAAAACGAATTGTTTTGTCTTGATTTGTTGTCCCGTTGCCTTGGTAAAATGCCTATAGCCTAAGGGCACGGCCTCCTTTTGATTATTCTTTTATTAATCTACAAAATAAAACTTTTCAGTCACATAAACAGACACAGGGCAAGGTAAACTAAATAGCACACATAATTACAGACATATTTAAAATAATTGTACATTATCGTAACGTAATACAGATGAATAGCGCAGCCACGGGGGCGCATGGGTAAGTGGGGCATGCCCCATTGGACCGAGGCAAATTACCCATGAGGCCCCAGCGCGGCTCAGTTAAAAGATAGGTTTATGATGGTTAGGTTGTACAATTATTAAATACGTGTGTAATTGTTAGTATCATTTAGTTTAGCTTGCCTTGTGTCTGTTTATGTGACTGTACAGTCGTTGTCACTCCCGCCATGTTTGTGTCGCCATGTCATTAGACGTGTTCTTATATATCTTTTATGTGTAATTTAAATAAAAGGCGGAGTTTTCACATATCGACCGTGTGTGCAGCTGTTTTCCAGTGACTACAATCAAGTCCGTCTCCCTTTTAATTTGTAGATTTACAAAAACGCACGAGTGTCGCTTTAATTTGAAAAACTAATTGTTTTGTCTTGATTTGTTGTCCCGTTGCCTTGGTAAAATGCCTATAGCCTAAGGGCACGGCCTCCTTTTGATTATTCTTTTAATAATCTACAAAATAAAACATTTCAGTAACATAAACAGACACAGGGCAAGGTAAACTAAATGGCACACATAATTACAGACATATTTAAAATAATTGTACATTATCGTAACGTAATACAGATGAATAGCGCAGCCACGGGGGCGCATGGGTAAGTGGGGCATGCCCCATTGGACCGAGGCAAATTATCCATGAGGCCCCAGCGCGGCTCAGTTAAAAGATAGGTTTATGATGGTTAGGTTGTACAATTATTAAATACGTGTGTAATTGTTAGTATCATTTAGTTTAGCTTGCCTTGTGTCTGTTTATGTGACTGTACAGTCGTTGTCACTCCCGCCATGTTTGTGTCGCCATGTCATTAGACGTGTTCTTATATATCTTTTATGTGTAATTTAAATAAAAGGCGGAGTTTTCACATATCGACCGTGTGTGCAGCTGTTTTCCAGTGACTACAATCAAGTCCGTCTCCCTTTTAATTTGTAGATTTACAAAAACGCACGAGTGTCGCTTTAATTTGAAAAACTAATTGTTTTGACTTGATTTGTTGTCCCGTTGCCTTGGTAAAATGCCTATAGCCTAAGGGCACGGCCTCCTTTTGATTATTCTTTTAATAATCTACAAAATAAAACATTTCAGTAACATAAACAGACACAGGGCAAGGTAAACTAAATGGCACACATAATTACAGACATATTTAAAATAATTGTACATTATCGTAACGTAATACAGATGAATAGCGCAGCCACGGGGGCGCATGGGTAAGTGGGGAATGCCCCATTGGACCGAGGCAAATTACCCATGAGGCCCCAGCGCGGCTCAGTTAAAAGATAGTTTTATGATGGTTAGGTTGTACAATTATTAAATACGTGTGTAATTGTTAGTATCATTTAGTTTAGCTTGCCTTGTGTCTGTTTATGTGACTGTACAGTCGTTGTCACTCCCGCCATGTGTGTGTCGCCATCTCATAACACCTGTTCATATAAGAGTTTTATGGGTAAATTCAACATCATTAAAAGCTCCTACTTGTTTACCCTGTGTGCTACCATATTCCACCAACCACAATTATGTCTGTTATTCTTTTAAGAACCCATATGTCTATCAACTTTTACTCCAGTGCAAACCACAATATAGCAAAATGCACATGTTTAATCATTTATTAAGCTGATTAGTCTTTGCAACACATTATTCTTATCATTCTTCCGTAGTGCAGCTAGGCTACTTCCGTTATGCTTTCCATTCCACAATCTAGAGTCTTAAAGAATTCAAATTCCTGCTGTGTGACCTTCAGAGTCGCCTGCTTCACAACCCATGTGAGCTGTCTAGAACCACACAGGTGCTTCACTCTGGTAACGTTATTTACAGGTGGCAAGGGCAGCATATTTCTCCAGCAACATCTTTAGAGTTTGGCTTCCAATACCACTGACCATTCTCATGCGCTAAAGAGTCACAAGCATATTTTTACAATCACAATGATTGGCACCTTTCATGACACTTTTAAAGCCACCTGTGTTGAAAATCGTGCCCATGTCTCTAAGCAGCCATGTCTCAACACAGAAGATACTTCTCCAAAGCTCATGGGCACACCACACCAGAGACATGAACTCTCTTCAGCAAGATCACAGCCTCCAACATCTTTCAAGCAATTCCATCACATAAACCAAGCTGTTTGGGCTAGGACAAACATTCACAAGTTCCTGATCCAAAGAGACCATAAAGTCTACATACAAAGCCATACATAACCCATGAGTAGTCCCATAAGTAGAATATCAGCAAAGGCTCCTGCATATAGAGCATGTGTGCTGCAATATTCCACACACCACAATGATGTATGCCATCCTTTTAAGAAAGCACTTGTCTACCAACTTTTACTCCAGTGCAAAACCACAATATAGCAAAATGCACATGTTTAATCATTTATTAAGCTGATTAGTCTTTGCAATACATATTCTTATCATTCTTCCGTAGTGCAGCTAGGCTACTTCCGTTATGCTTTCCATTCCCACAATCTAGAGTCTTAAAAGAATTCAAATTCCTGCTGTGTGACCTTCAGAGTCGCCTGCTTCACAACCCATGTGAGCTGTCTAGAAAACACACAGGTGCTTCACTCTGGTAACCGTTATTTACAGGTGGCAAGGGCAGCATATTTCTCCAGCAACATCTTTAGAGTTTGGCTTCCAATACCACTGACCATTCTCATGCGCTAAAGAGTCACAAGCATATTTTTACAATCACAATGATTGGCACCTTTCATGACACTTTTAAAGCCACCTGTGTTGAAAATCGTGCCCATGTCTCTAAGCAGCCATGTCTCAACACAGAAGATACTTCTCCAAAGCTCATGGGCACACCACACCAGAGACATGAACTCTCTTCAGCAAGATCACAGCCTCCAACATCTTTCAAGCAATTCCATCACATAAACCAAGCTGTTTGGGCTAGGACAAACATTCACAAGTTCCTGATCCAAAGAGACCATAAAGGTCTACATGACAAAGCCATAAATAACCCATGAATAGTCCATATACTGTTCACTAATTATATTTCTTATTACATTATATCCAGTCATCTTACAACAGTCCTCAGGACACGTATACTTCAAAAACGATAATAATTATCATTGGTCATTCTATAAAAAGAAGGAAAATGTGAAATGTATTCTCACTATACCTGTTTAGAACAGTTTTGTATATGTCAAAACTCATTACAAAGGCACAGACTTTATCAAAATGACAAGACTTTAGAGGTTAGAAAGTTAACACTATTTAATTTGTAAATGAACAAAAATGCACGAGTGTCGCTTTAATTTGAAAAACGAATTGTTTTGTCTTGATTTGTTGTCCCCGTTGCCTTGGTAAAATGCCTATAGCCTAAGGGCACGGCCTCCTTTTGATTATTCTTTTATTAATCTACAAAATAAAAACTTTTCAGTCACATAAACAGACACAGGGCAAGGTAAACTAAATAGCACACATAATTACAGACATATTTAAATAATTGTACATTATCGTAACGTAATACAGAT